>NW_024623202.1:0-1342 GCF_008729295.1 Plectropomus leopardus
TGTGAGTCTGCAGGCTGGTATCCAGAGCCTGAGGTGTTGTGGCTGGATGGTGAGGGACACGTCCTCTCTGCTGGACCTACAGAGACAGTCAGAGGTCCTGATGACCTCTATACTGTCAGCAGCAGAGTGACTGTGGACAAGAGACACAGCAACAGCTTCACCTGCAGAGTCCAACAGAACCACATCAACCAGACCAGAGAGGCAACTTTTCGTCTTCCAGGTAGAAATGTGTTCGAGTGTTTTTATGATGCGTAGACAGTTTTAACCTCATATAAATGATTTCTGGTTCAAATAAATATGTCACTCTGTGTTTCATCGTCTCAGATGATTTCTTCCCGGACTCGTCGGGTTCATCTGCGTCTGCTGTTGTTGGTGTGATTGTTGGCGTTCTGTTTGTTTTTGCAATTGGCTTTCTTGTGTGGAGATGCAGACAAAACAAAAACAGTAAGTGCTGCTATTACCACTACGAGAGTTTTTAACCCTCTAAAACCTGAGCAAATGGGCTTGATTGAAACATAAGAAATTGCTAAAAATAAAACTTTTTTTTTCTTTACCATGATTCAAAATATAATATAGAAAATATATAATTTTAAGAATCATGAATATCGTTTTCTGGACGTTTCCCTTTTTTTTCATGAAGAAATACGGTTGGGTTATTTTCTTGTACTTTTTTTTATTGCTCGTTGTCTTCTTCCTTTGTTTTTGAAACAAATCAAGCCAATATGCTTAAAGTGTTTATTCACTTTGGGTAGGCCTTGGTTCGGTACAGGATCACAGTTTAATCATGGTGTTGCGCTTTTGCAGAAAATGTGTGTCTTACTATTTTTACATTTTACAGCATCATGCCTATCTGCTTATGTCTGACTACTATTTGTTTCTGCACACAGTGAGCAAGACGCAACATGAGGACGTAGAAACTCCGAGAGAGGAAATGAAGAGCAACTCTCGAGGTGACAAATCTGAAGAGGAGCCTCTGATAAACACTGAAACAGAGAGAGACCAACAAAAGAGAATGGGAAAAGAAAATAACAGTGAATGTTTAAATAAAGAAACAGAACATTTATTCCAAAGAGAGGAGAAAATGCATGAGGAAAAGGTCAAAAGTGAATCTATAAATGCAGAAACAGACAAAGACACCAAATCACCAAGAGAAGAAACTCCAGGTCCAGCAGAAACAGAAACACACCAGGAACAACCTGAGGAAACAACCTCAATAACCATGGAAACACAAATACAGGGTCTGATAACGGGAAATGGACAGCAAGAGCTGAATGGGGAAGGAGAAAAAACAGAAAATGATAACTGCAAAGATGAAAATAAAGAGAAAAATGCAAACAACCAA
>NW_024623203.1:0-1541 GCF_008729295.1 Plectropomus leopardus
GAGGGTCAGAACTCCTCGGAGACCCCAGACACACTCCCCCCGTCGTCTGAGAGGGTACCACCAGCCTCCGAGGCAGAACCCACGTCATCATCCCCGGGCGGCGTGGAAACAGGAGCAGGACAGGAAGCAGAACCGGAACCCCCACAAGCCAGGGCGGGTCTGGAGGGCTGGTCGGGATGCTGCCGATGGAACTCCTCCACGAGGTGGTCATCCAGGATCTGGCGCGCCGGAACCCATGACCGCTCCTCCGGGCCGTACCCCTCCCAATCCACGAGGTACTGAAGCCCCCGTCCTCGGCGGCGAGAGCGCAGCAGGCGGTGCACTGTATAGGCAGGGGTCCCATCTATGATGCGGGGAGGAGGAGGAGGTCGGGACGGAGGTTGCAGAGGGCTCTCTCGAAAAGGCTTGAGTCGGGAGACGTGAAAGGTGGGGTGGACCCTCATGGACCGGGGTAACCGCAGTCGGACCGCCACCGGGTTGATCACTTTGTCGATGGGAAACGGGCCGATGAACTTGGGAGCCAATTTCTTAGAGTCCTCCCTCAGGGGGAGATCCCGTGTCGACAGCCAAATCTGCCCCACTTGGTAGGCTGGAGCCCGGGAACGGCGACGATTGGCGGCCGTAGCGTACCGTTCCGCGGACCCCAGCAGTGCAGATCGGGCCTGGGTCCAAATCTGGCGGCAGCGACGGATGAAGGCCTCAACTGAAGGGAAGGCGGTCTCCTTCTCTTGGTCAGGGAACAGGGGGGGTTGAAACCCATACGCACACTGGAATGGAGACATGCCTGTGGCAGAGCTGGTGAGGGTGTTGTGAGCGTACTCTGCCCACATCAGATGCGAGGACCAGGAAGCAGGATGCCTGGACGCCATACAGCGGAGTGCTGTCTCCATCTGCTGATTTTTCCTCTCTGTCTGGCCATTGGATTGCGGGTGGTAACCGGAGGACAGGCTGGTAGATGCACCCAGGAGGCGGCAGAATTCCCTCCAGAACGAGGAGGTGAACTGAGGACCCCGGTCCGAGACCACATCAGTAGGAAGGCCATGGAGACGAAACACGTGTTCTAAGAACAGCTCAACAGTCTCTTTAGCAGATGGGAGTTTTGGCAGGGGCACGAAGTGAGCCATTTTACTGAACCGGTCTACCACTGTCAGGATTGTGGTGTTGCCTCCCGACAGTGGCAGACCGGTTACAAAGTCCACGGAGATGTGGGACCAGGGACGATGAGGCACAGGTAGGGGCTGAAGGTGACCAGCAGGAGCCCTCCGGGGAGCCTTATTCTGGCTGCAGACTGGACAGGCGTTGACAAAGCCAGAGATGTCTTCGTCCATGGTAGCCCACCAGAACCGGGGTTGTACCACCTCCTTGGTGCGGGCAATGCCTGGGTGACAGGTGAGCTGGGAACTGTGTGCCCACTGCAGAACCTCGGATCTCAGGTCTTGAGGGATGAAGAGTCGGTCTGGCGGGCAGGAACTGGGCCCCGGCTGGTCCTCCACTGCAGCTTTAACCCGCTCCTCGATGGCCCAGGTGAAGGCGGCCAGGAG
>NW_024623204.1:0-2005 GCF_008729295.1 Plectropomus leopardus
AGACACAGATTATAGTCCCTGACCGCGGACAGACAGAAGACACAGATGATAGTCCCTGACCGCGGACAGACAGAAGACACAGATTATAGTCCCTGACCGCGGACAGACAGAAGACACAGATTTTATTATTTTGATCGTGGCTCTGTGTATTTCCTGGTGACGAGTCTCACCGTATAGTCTGAGCCGAGTCGCTCCTCATGGAGTTCTTCTCCTGCGCCGCCTTCTCCTCCAGCAGCCGGGTGACGAAGAGGACGGCGGCCAGCTGCTGGCTCTGGTCTGAGGACGACCCCCCCTTCTTCAGGATGTCCACCACCTCCCCCAGCTTCTCCAGGACCGTCTTCTTCCCCTGGACACGGGGGTTGTTGAACACTGCATGAGGACAGACACACGGACCGAGACTCTGACTCTGCATGTCCTCCTGATGGTACACTCAAGGCTTCAGTACATCACAGCAGATTTCAGTAGACTTGTAAGATTTGAGTAGATTTTTAGAACATTTTAGAAGATTTTAGTAGAATTTTAGAAGATTTCAGTACATTTTAGTTGATTACAAGATTTTAAGAATATTTAGTACATTTTTACAGAATTTCAGTAGATTTCAGCAGAATTTTTTGAAGATTTCAGTACATTTCAGCTGATTTCAGAAGATTTTTTTAAAGATTTTGTTTTTTGTAGATTATAGACACAGAATTTCAGTAGATTTTAGAATTTGGTGGAGATCTAAGATATTAGTAAATTTTAGATTTCAGAAGATCTTTGAAGGTTTCACCGCTGTCTCTGTCCCTGTCTCCCACCTTTCATCTTGTCCTCCAGGTCCTCAGGGTATTTGCTGTCGTCCTCTGACGGCAGCTCGTTGTCCGTCTCCGGGCTGCCGCAGCCTGAATCAGCAGGAAGTTCCTTCTTTGCTTTCTTGGAGACGGAGCCCATTGCTGAGGACGAGGACGCAGAGGACGAGGAAGCTGAGGCTAAAGATGAGGAGGACAAGTTCTGTCCTCCTCCCCCACCTCCTCCTCCTCCTCCTCCTCCTCCTCCTCCTCCTGCCGCCCCGAGGCCGGACGGACCCAGAGAGCTTTCAGCTGGAGGACAAAGAACAAGAGACAGTGTCATAAACTCAGAGACATGTCTGTCTGTGTGTCTTCCCTGCAGAGACATGTTTCTCTCAGTGTGTCCTCCCTGCAGAGTGGTGTCTGTGTCTCAGTGTGTCCTCCCTGCAGAGCGGTGTCTGTGTGTCTCAGTGTGTCCTCACCCAGCAGCTCCTCGTCCTCCAGGCTGCCCCCTCCTCTCCTCAGGTAGTGTTTGGTGAAGGTGTGTGAACACAGCAGGTCGCTGAGACACGAGGACGGCAGCTTCTGCTTCAGGTAGTGAAGCAGCTTCTTGGCCACGTCTCCGGGGACGGACAGTCCTATCAGAGACGCGTCGTCCAGCTCCGCCTCCTGCGGGAAACAAAGAGGAATGTGAGTGTGCGTCTGCCTCCCAGCGCGCTCCCGCGCACGTCCCCCGGCCGTGCCTCACCTGGTCGTCCAGGCTCTGCCGCAGGACGGCGTGGACGTCCCGCTGCTGCTTAGACTCCAGCTTCTTGATGAAGAAAAGCAGCTCCCACCACTCGGCGCGGCTCAGGGCCGCCGGCTCGCTCTGCGCGCCGTCCGACAGGTAGGGCAGCGAGTACAGGCCGCCGGGCGGCTTCGAGAAGAACGTCTGACTCACTGCGGGGACAAGAAGAGACGCGGTCACACGACGCGAGCTCACAGAGCGGGGGAGGCGGCGGGCGCCATCAGATCTTACCGGCGGTGAGTCTGAGTGTCTCCGTCAGCGAGGACGCCTTCTCCTGCGTCTCCTTCTCCGCCTGACTGCTGCTGCCGCTGCCCAAAATCTCCACCATGTGCCAGTGAACCCAGTATGTCCGGGACAGGGAGTTCCAGTACACCTGAACACAACACACACACACACGCACGCACGCACGCACGCACGCACGCACGCACGCACGCACGCACGCGCACACACACAC
>NW_024623205.1:0-549 GCF_008729295.1 Plectropomus leopardus
GAGAGAGAGAGAGTGCATGTGTGTAGACTGATTAATTTTTCAGTTAAGAGCATTTTAAGATGCAGTTTTTCGAGGTTCACCTTAAATTCGGGAAGAATTCATCAATAAATATATTATGAAATATTATTAAAGGTTTTATGGATTATTTTCATGGTTTTAGGGAATTTTAGGGAATAAAAACACAGTAAAATTGACCAAATAGCATGAAAAAGTTCTTTTACTTCTGACCTAAATTAAAAAATGAAACATTTTTAACCCTTTGAACCCAGGCAAACTGGCTTGATTTCTTTTAAAAACACCTTAAGAAGGCAATAAGCAACCAAAGAAGAAGAAGAATAAGACAAACAATAAGAACCTAAAGGTACAAGAAAGTAGTTTTTTCTTTTTTTTTATTGATTTTAACATATGTAACACAATCTTAAATAAGTAAATACTATTCCCTACTACTTTTCCCTCGTTTGTTTTTTGGTTAATGAAATTTATTTATGAAAAAAATAATCATGATGCATGCTGACAAAGATCTGAGAAATTAATTATATATATATATAT
>NW_024623205.1:631-1035 GCF_008729295.1 Plectropomus leopardus
GAGAGAGAGAGAGTGCATGTGTGTAGACTGATTAATTTTTCAGTTAAGAGCATTTTAAGATGCAGTTTTTCGAGGTTCACCTTAAATTCGGGAAGAATTCATCAATAAATATATTATGAAATATTATTAAAGGTTTTATGGATTATTTTCATGGTTTTAGGGAATTTTAGGGAATAAAAACACAGTAAAATTGACCAAATAGCATGAAAAAGTTCTTTTACTTCTGACCTAAATTAAAAAATGAAACATTTTTAACCCTTTGAACCCAGGCAAACTGGCTTGATTTCTTTTAAAAACACCTTAAGAAGGCAATAAGCAACCAAAGAAGAAGAAGAATAAGACAAACAATAAGAACCTAAAGGTACAAGAAAGTAGTTTTTTCTTTTTTTTTATTGATTTTAACA
>NW_024623206.1:0-1488 GCF_008729295.1 Plectropomus leopardus
TACTTTGTTCAAACTCATTTAGAAGTCAGAGGCCAGCCATTAAGAATAAATATTTCAACCTCAATCTGACTAGGCCAGTCTTGTCCAACTTACAGCCAAAGCGAACTTGTATAATTCCTACTGTATCTCTACAAGGATTCAATTGTACTTTCGCGACAGCTCAGGCTATTTCCAAGGTGCTATCTGCCAAGATATCATATTTCACAGTGTCAGCACCTATCAGGATTAAAAGTCTGCCTGGGCACGATGTCCCCCAAGATGAGACGAGATCAGCAAAGACAGAACTGACAGGTACCTTGGTGGTCCTCCAGGCCTGTGTCTGTGAGGTGTAAAGGAACGTAGGTGTGGATGATTAACCTGAGATAGCATGAGTACCTTGTCATCACCAGGAGGGGGGCAGTACTTGCAATGAAAACAGTATCTCAAGTTTTTGCAATGACTTAGGTATGAAGTTTGCCTTCTCTTTTCTTCATCTTGCTTCCTTATCATCTCTATTGAGGAGTTGCACATGTTCGGTACCAATTGAGCTCTCGCAAGAAAATGGCAACATGTAAAGATTTAAAACAAGACTTTAGCTGGGTGCTGTAGAGCAGTGCTTCTCAGCTAGGGGACTGGTGACCCCCACGGGTCCTTTATTTTTGCACATCTTCCTTCCCCTCTGGGCAGATGACAGGAGGACGACACAGATCAACAGAAAAACATGACTGATACCAGTTTGGATCTGCAGGCAGTCGCTGCTGATGGGATATGATGGTATATCGCGTTCAACATAAGCTTCAGGTTGGTAGCAAGGGTGTGCCTGGCAGGAGAACTAATTAGGCAGCACATGGGGCTCTGCGTGAGCTGGGAGCTCATATATGAATACATCAAGTACAGAGAGCAGAAGTTAAGAGTGGGCACAGACCCATGACCATCATGCACATAGAAACACAGAAACACACGTACATATATGCTGGTACATAGGCATGTTCACTCCCTCACTTACACCCAGACCCTGTTGCTACAGCTCAGCTGCGCTGTGGGCGCCATAAGGGCTGTGACGATGTGAGGCCAAGAAGGCGTTGGAGGCTCCTATCAGGCTCCTTCCTAATGGCAGAGTTGACATTTACCCCAGGAGACTGTGGGCTGTGACTGCTGCTCCCACAGAAATGATTCAACCTGCTGCGCGGAATATAGTGGATCTATTCTGATGGATGAGGACGGCTACGGTGAAGGACCTGTAGATGTCTGGGGGCTGTGTGTGCATACTGTACCTCATTCTACCAACACGCTGATTCTGACTGTTACTAAAGCCATCTCAAGCCTATGTTGACAGTTACCTCGGAAAGTACATGATGGGGCAAGACAGAACACAGGTATGGTATGTCAGTGGGATCACTAAGTGAGCGTCTTCTATCATATGTTTTGTTGAATCATACATACAAGCACACAACTCCTCCAGAGAGCTCAGCAAAGAGAGAACAGCTGCCTTCACGCAAGCACTCTGAA
>NW_024623207.1:0-1364 GCF_008729295.1 Plectropomus leopardus
TTCTGTGGGGACTAACGAGTGTCCTCTTTACAAACGTGTCCACTTTCTGACCGTCTCAAACAGTTTGGGTCAAAATCCTTCAGCGCAGATGTTTTATTTTTGAATATTTCTAAATACTTTGCTCCATAAACAGTGTTGGAAATGGACTGAAGTCTAAATGTTGAGTCTCTTGTGGATTCAGTGAGTCCAGTTTTACTCACATGTGATGATGCTGGTCTCTATAGCAACCGTTTGATTGCAGCGAGACCGTTTCTCTGAAACAAACCTCACAGCCTCATGAAACTTGACAAACACAAACTAGAGACCTCTGTCCTCCTTTGACCTGTGTCTGAAACTGTTTGAACTGAGTCCAACACCTTCTCGTCCAACTTATCACAGACTGCAGCTTTGCAGTGGACTTCTGCGACACATTAGAGGGTTGTCTGGTTTTTTGGAAGTTTTTCCTCAGTGGATGTGAGGGTCTAAGGACAGAGGGATGTTGTACGCTGTAAAATTGATTTGTGAAAATGGGTTTCGAAATAAAATTGACTTGACACGTTACGCTCTTGGTTTCTTCTGCGTCTGCTGTTTCCGCTCCAGGACGCTGCTACAGTGACGTCAGCAATCACACCTGCCAGCACCGACGGTACAGGCGTCCTCGCGCTCCTTATATCACGTCGTTACCGGCAGCGTTTCAACCTGACGCCGCTCTGTGGCGTTTCACGCTCACAGGACAGGCGCACGGCCGCATCCTCAGGTGATGCTGCCAGTCCACGTATCATGCTGCCGCGGCAGGGGCTGTCCCACCGTCCGGCGGCGAATAATAACAGCGTTACCAGTTCTGTCCGGCCTCGCTCTCGGCTGATGCTGTCTGTGAAGTAATTGGTCAGTTGTCACATAAGTTAGTGGAGTAAAAAGTACAATATTTCCCTCTGAGATGTATTGTAGTAGAAGTACAAAGTAGCAGAAAATAGTAATACACAGGTAAAGAACAAGTACCTCAAAGTCGCACTGAAGTGGGTGACAATACTAGTAAATGTACTTAGTTCCTTTACACCACTGTTGGCATAAACACATTTATATATATTTATTTATATATACAGTTTATCCTGCCTGATTGTTGCTCTCAAGATTTACTCTCATGGTGTTTTGTCTCTTTTTGTGGCGTCAAGTTCACGTTCATCCTCTCATGGGAGTTGTAAAGTGTTGTAAACGTTGACACCCGGAGGAGGAAGTGAGGACCTTCTCCTTCAAAATAAGACGACAGAGCAACAGACACACTGGCTGTGTGGACGAACGTCCTGTCATCAGACGCACATCCGTCATAAATCAAAGTGATGGACGATTTAAAAATGGGAGCTGATGATGATGATGATGATGATGAT
>NW_024623208.1:0-1167 GCF_008729295.1 Plectropomus leopardus
CATGGCTTGATTGATTGTGTGGAATCTTTATTGGCAGATTGGAAGTCCCTGAGTGTGAGCGTGCGCAGTTGCGTGTGACAAGCAGCTCTGGTTATTCTATTGGTGGCTTGTGCCATTTGACAAACTTCAGTGATCAATGCGCTTTGTAAATTTGAAGTGTGATATGACTTGTGCCGCTGTCTTATTGGCATGATGTGGCTCGACCAAGGGCCTGCGGTTTGCACATGAACCCGATTGTCTGTGTGCATGTGAGGGCACGTGTGTCAGAAACAGAAGCCATATGCAACAAGAGGGCTCAGATGTCTGACCCAAACAGTGCTTGACCTACAGTGCATACATTCAAACCACTTGCACAGCCAGCGCGGTGTTCATGTGCATGCTTCTTTATGGGAGCACCGGGCAGAGGGTTAGTCACGTCTGCAGTAAATTACTGGATACAAGCAATGCGCACATGTGGGTGTTTTGTGTAGCCGTTCAGCGCCACTTACCCATGTTTTCCTGGCGCTGCATATGTTACTGTAATTGCTGTGTAAGTGCTGTAATGTGCACACAAGAGCACATAAATTCATGTGTCACCTTTGATTCGCTGATGCAGTGTAAAGTGGTTTACTTTTGTCCTATTACAGCGTGAGCATGATCCACCCTTGACACCCTCCATTTAAATGTCATTAATTTGGGGTTGGGGGGGGGCTGTTAATGACAGGGCATGCGTAGCCACTCCTGCTCCGCTTGTTTGCGGGCTGGATGCTCCCTCCATCCTGTTATTTCTGTTTATTTGCCTGTAGCCCTTTTTGGAGATTCATTTTTAATGTGAGGTACACTAAAAGGCGGAGCAGTGGATCATCTCTATCTGCAGGAGTGCATTAACTTTGCTCGTTAGTGTGTACGTGGGTGTGCGTGCACACGGTGGTGCAAAGGCTCCGTGATATTTATTTTATGTTACAAGCGTTTTATTTTTGTCAGGGAGAGTCGGCACTGCAATATGCGCCAGCTTAGATAAAAGTAAATTGTGTATTATTAGGAGAGGGCACGCACTGCATGTAGTGTGCTGCATGAATTAGTGTGCGCGTTGTGTGTATCTTCCTGTCCATCAGGGTGTTATGTGGAGGCATATTTGAATTGTTACTATGGAAACCGAGCACTGCTGTTATACAGAAACGCATATCC
>NW_024623209.1:0-2558 GCF_008729295.1 Plectropomus leopardus
TAAATTTTTTACGCTGGACCTTTAACCCTTTGAAACCTGAGGAAATTGGTTTGATATCTTTAAAAAACATGGCAAAAAGGCAATGAGAACCTTAACAAGACATAGCCCGAAAATTTGCAAGAAATTAGTAAATATTTAGAGGAAAAAAGCCTGACAATAAACACTAAAGAGAAAGGTAAAACAAACAAACAAAAATGATCCAAAAAATATAAGTATGCATTTTTGCTCTGTAACATTTAAAATATACAATCATAATAATGATAAATATTGTCCTCTGGACATTTTCCCTAGGGTTTTTTGTGATGATTTTTATAACAATCATCCAATCTTTAAAAAAATCATTTGTCAAGGCTTTTTTGTCACCTTTTACTAATTTCTCGAAATTTTGTGGGACAGTTTTTGTCAAGTTGGTCACTGCCTAACATCTGAACGCAGCACAAGAAAACCAATCCAGGCTGTGAAGGGTTAAATCATTCAATTGTATGGCAACAGGAGAACTGCAGTCATTTCAGAAGATAATGCTCTTGTTTTTATTGATGTGTCACCTAGATTTTCTGGTGGTTTTACATACATAAGATCAACAACAAGGACAACATAAGTGGAGGTGTAGGTGACACTTTTGACATGGAACTGATTCTCTGTGTGTGGACGAGTGAAATGTGTGCATTAAGAGGTGTTTTCACATTGTGCACAACTACCACAACAGCAATCCCAGTAGGGAGAGGGCTGAGAAGTGTCTGGTTGGGTTATGCAGGTCTGTTCTTGTAAAATGTGTAATCAGCATGTACCAAATACTCTCTTAAGTTGCAGTCACTTAAAAAAAATACCTGATGAAGGACTGAGACATTGTGCGTTTAGATCAAGCTTATTACATATAACAGTGTGCAGCAGTTCCTTTTATCTTACTTGTGGACATTTTCCTCCCACTGTCTGCTGTCTGCAAGCTACTGAAGGTGTGCATCAGCCTCCACACTCTATTTCTTTGTACTTAAAGAAAGAGACAGATGTGGAGGATTTGTTATGTCTAGGTCATTATGTGATGGTTCAGCTCATTTGAGATCAAACTAGGCTGTATGTCCAAAGTTCAAAGTTCTTTATTGTCAAATGAAGAACAATTACATAAGCCATATTGCCACTGAAAAAAAGGGGTACTTCCAAAAATGTAATTTAAGTTTGTATATAAAATAAATGAATAAAAACATTAATAAATTAATAATAATAATAAGAAGAAGAAGAAGAACAAGAAGAAGAACAAGAACATGAAGAACAAGAAAAGCACACTAGAAAAAAATAATAATAGAAACTAAATATAACAAAATAAAGATATAGAGTTGTAGAAGTTAACCCAATGAAATTTGAAGCGACATCACTTTTCTTGTGCTGCTTTCAGATACCTTTCAAAAGTATTTAAACATTTGAACCTTCTGCACCTTAAAAAAAGATATTTTTTTTATTAATTTCTCACTAATTTCGGGGTCAGTTCTTTTTTTTTGCGTGTTGCCTTCTTCCCATGTTTTTGAAAGAAATAAAACATAATAAAAAACAAAAATAAAATTTTACTTCATGTGACACATGGAGTAAACTGAGTTTGAAACCCCAGCAGTCAAACAATGTTTTTTATTCCTCTGAGCAGCTCTACAAAGCTTTTTAGCCTCATTGTTTCAGTTTTCCGCTCTCATCAACCTCCTGACCAGCAGCTAAAAGCTCAGTTGAGCCCACTACTGCACCAAAACCCAGCCAGACAGTTAGCAACAAGCTGGTGACCACAGTGAAGCATTAGTTGGTGGTTGCCAAATCAGGGTCATGTATTATGTTTTCAACTTGCTCTGCTGTCCCCATGTGGCCAAAAAGCTTTAGGTTTTCAATCAGTCTCTGGTGGGTTATTTTTAGTCAGCTGTGAAACACTAACTTGGGTGAGAGTGTAGAATACACATTGTGCATGTATGTGTGTTTGCTTACATTTGCATGTGAATTTGTGCATATTTCATATTCCTATCTTTGCTGCTGGTGGTTTTGTGTTTTATTGATCTGCTCCAGTGTAATATGACCGTGTGGCTGTGCAGCTTAAAGATGCACTGCCATGATTTTGATTGATTGTGCTCATGGACGATTCTCTGCTGTTATCAGTGGTGATGATGCAACTGACCTCTGTCATCTTCAAAAACATCTCAACATAGTCTCATATAGTTCTGCAAAAGATGCCACGTTTATTGTTGTAGAGTTTTTTTTGTCCAAAATCCAGTCTGCAACATTTGAAAATTAATGTTGGGGCTCACTGATGCATTCATGAAGATGGGTCATGAACATGTCTCTGGGTCATGTCCATCATGTCAATTAATGGACAGGAAAAGGACAGGAAAAGGAAATGGAAAACTGTCATAGCTATCAACTACAGCTGGTGCATCATCTGTAATGTGAGTTCAAACACAGAAACAAACTTGTCTCCCACTGTCTCTCATGTCATCTGATTTTCTAAACAAACAGGACCTGCTCAGAATGCGTGGGAGGGAACCACAGCTAAATTTAGCCTTTTTTCACAGACACATATACACAGAGAG
>NW_024623210.1:0-4314 GCF_008729295.1 Plectropomus leopardus
TTTTTTTTGTAAAGGATTACATTTTGTTTTGTATAATCATGTTTCCTACTGTGTCATCATTTGTGAAATTAGTTAGCCACTGTTCTATCAACATTTGCAGAAGTGAGAAATATTGTAGTTAAACTGTATATGAACTAAATGCTGTTTTTTAAGAACTTTAACATGACTATGGATTATGTTGAATGTTTTCCATCTCTGCCAGTGTTGACATAACATAACCAGGGTTCACAACACTTTCTATAATTTCAACAACTACAGCAATGAATTCTGTCACTTAACCATCAGAAACTCACTGCATGCAGTAGAAGTTTGTTATGCAGCCATCTCCGATTTGTTTTGTTGACTGCAGGGAGATCCCAAGACAGGGAAAGAGCTGAAACTGTGTCCTTCTGTTCCGGTGTAAGTTCTTCATGTTCAAGCTAAAATCAAAACGATACAAGTTATTGCATTTTCCCAAACAAACTTTTTTATGATGCATACCAGTGCTATGACACCCCTGATGTCCAGATCAGGACAGTCTTCTGTAGCAACAGTTGCCGTTTCAGGGTCCCCGTTGAACAGTACATGAACTACAGCAGGACTTAATCCTGTGACATGGGGGCCATCATGCAGAAAGCTGTGGGCCAACATCCTTCCTGCAACCCGGAAGAGGTTGCTTTCAATAAGCACCTCTGATGCTGCTGGAACAAGATGGTCAGGTTCACCCTCAAATAGCAGTGTTCGGCCCATTCCTCCTGTAAAGTACCAAGAGAGCAGGGGATAAATTCACAACAATTAACAAATGATATACATTTAAAAATTGCATCATATTAACCTTCAAAATGTTAAGAGACTTACCAAGATCTAGACTGAATCCAAACTGCAGTTTGGATATTATTGTTGTCATAAAGTACCGCATCACTCCCTCTCCGACAGCAACATCACCTGAAACAAAATACTGACAATAATACAGTGGAAAAATAGTGGCTGACTGATGCAGGGAACTGGATAAGGTAACATAACTATTGGCTGTAATTCTAGAATAGCATCCCTAATAATGACTATTCCAGATAACAGGAGAATATTGTGCTTTTCATAAGTGGTCATCAAGTTATATATATTTTTGGATCCATTCTCCCATGTAACAATTCCATATAAGATACTTATATGGAATTGTATAAACTTTACAGTATCTTTTATATTACCTACCAAGAAGAGTACAGTGAAGTGGACATGCCCATTCTTGCGGCTGTTTATAGAAAGAGAGAAGTTCCCATTCCCTTTCCTCTTCAGAGTCCCTCACATCCATCTTCATTCTCAGTGGTTTCCCAGATGCATGTTCCCTTAGCAGATTCTCTTTGAAAACTTTGGCAGCTTGAGCTGGTTCTTTAATAAGCTTCCATTCTAGACAACAATAATAATAAAGTTATCCATTTCAGAGAGGCATGTTGTAAGTTGGCATGTCACCTGCCAATACAGATATCCTCTCATTCTACAGAAAAGGAGGAAAGTTCTGTCCATGTCACTGACAAACATGTGAGGCCTAACATCTTCAGAATGTTACAAAGCTGAGTTGACATGAAAACAGCAAAACAGCATTTTGACCAAAAACTAAACATTTTAACAGTTAGAATATATAACCCAGTTGAGTGTTACCAATTGTGTGCAAGTGTATTTTCTTATCTAATTATATCTTGCAAGTGTCATTTTCTATGGACTGAGTAAGTTACACACAATCTTATAGCAACCCTATTGTGATGACACAAACCATTGTCTGTTTCCTTGTCATCCAAGTCCTGGATGTAAATCACTGCTGGTACCACTGCACTCTCAGCTGATGTTCCAGGCCTCACTGGAACACTGTCACTGACTGGGGCTGTCTCTCTATCATTTTCTTCACTTCGTCCTCCCTCTTGTTCTCTCTCTGACTCCTGTGTGGGTGTCCTTGAAGTTAACAAAATTGAAATTATGGTCATACTTTATTTGTGTGCACAAGACTCTGACAGATGCATTTTCCAAAAGAAAAACGAATATGCTACCCTCGCATTTCTTTAGGAATTACATACCCATTGCAGCTCAGTCTGTGCAGCTTCATCTCAGAAAAGGGAACTTCCTTCTGACAAGTGATACAGGGGATGACTGGACCAGAGGCAGTTTGTGAGCTCTCCTAACAACAATAACAAATGGTGTTTAACTAATGATTAAGAGTCACCAGTGAGTTTTGTTTTGATTATGTATTAGACTGAGTCTCTGTAAATCTATGTACACAATCTATGGGTAGATCCTGTTGAAGTGGACGTACGTAGAGTGTAGCCTGTCCAATCATCGTCGCTGGATCTTTCAGATAGGCAAGGGTGTATCCAGTGCTGGGACATGGAAGCAACACGAGATTTCGGCTACGAGTAGATCCTACAATTCATAGGAATTGAAAGCCTCCCCCTTCTTTGAGCTTCGGAAACACTTCCATCAGTTTATTTGTTACAATCATGGGATCGTTGTCATTCCCTGTTAAAAAAAAAAGAAAAAGACATAACTCATATTGACTCACCTAAAGCCTGTGACAACTATTATTCACATAATGAAAAGTTTGAGTCAAATATGAACATAAGGAAATACTTATGACTAAAAAGAAATGCCAAGTTGAACTGCAAATAATTTCAAGGAGCCACAGACAGTACAAACTTTTTTTTTTTGGTTTGGGTAAATTCCTAATTTCATACTGACCTGAAAATGTCACTTTTTGCTCTCCAAGTCCTGAAGTAAGGAGGTCTGCTTTAAGCAGCACGCTTGGAACTTTATCCGCGTTGTGGTCAGCCAAACAACAGACAGTGTGTGTGTAGCTTCTTCGACTAACTTGGAGTTGTGCCTGTCGTCTCGTCATATTCCTTCTGGCTCCACCGTTATACGGCGCAAAGAGCCTTGCTACCTCGGCTGCAACATAGAAAAATGTCACAGCTCAATAGTCACCAGTCAGCTAAAACAGCCTCAACTTCTATCTTAGCATGTTGCTGCTAAGTTGCTGCTAAGCTGCCGATTAGCGAACTAGTTTTAAGCTCCCATCATTTACACTGCACATGTAGTCTACACACGAAGCAGGCAGAAGGCTCATGAGCCTACCGCAAATACATGTTCGATCCAACTCCAGATAGTTATGTAATTTAACCTACACACGTGTCCCGAGTCACTGATTAGTGGCACACCTGGCTAACATTAAGTTAATTAGCTTACCTTGGACAGGTGTACGTGATTGAGCAGCAGGTATCTGCTGTGACTGAGCCGCCGGAGCCGGAGGAGTTCTGCTCAGAGCTTCCTCAATCAAATTCGCTGCTTCTCTCAGCAGCTCTGGGCAGGTTTTTGACATTTTGTCGTGCACTTCGCAGGCCACATCAACATTTAGGATGGAGGACTGAGTCTGGATATTTGGCGGTTGCCAATAAAGTTTTGTTTACTTGAGTATCCAAACCAACGCACAACTGAACAGCGCCACCTAGTGTATCGGAATATGTTCACAAGCTCTGCGTCAATCCATTATCTGGAATCGATTTGCCTTGACTTGATGTACAAGGTAACCAATCAGGTGTTAGAATCCGCCCACTGACTTTGATGGGCGAGGTTGACAGATAAAATAAATTCATGAAGCAGTGCAACACAGGACCATGAAATAATTAATTAAATAGTGAAATAATAATATATGTTTTTTTACCTGAAATTAATTGGTATTTTAATGAATTAATGACATATTTAATGACACATTTAATAAATAAATGATACATTTAATTAATTAATGGCACATTTAATTAATTAATGACACATTTAATTAATTATTTAATGATGTATTTATTTATTGAATTTTGGCACATTCCAATTTTAATTAATTAATGACACATTAAATTAATGAATGACACATTTAATTATTTATTTAATGATGTATTTATTTATTGAATTTTGGCACTTTTAGTCCTCGATAGTATACAACAGGATGTAAGACACCTAAATGACCTCCTGGGGTCACTCAGGCACGCGAAGTAACAGTCATTCATTACCTCCACTCTCAGTACCTCATTTTCCCCCCTGCTGAGATGGCAAAGGCAGGACATGTTGTAAATTCATTATGCATTCTTGTGTTGAGACTAACATCTGACAGAATCGCTTGGACCAAGGTTGCGAGTTAAGTTTAACTTAATTCCCTAATCTTTCTCTTTGATGAATAAGTAGGACCAACTCCCATTCTTTTATCATTTAATTTGAATGAGTTAGGTAAAAGCATATTTTATTCCCTTTTTGTGATGAAGCCATACTGCCATCTAGTGGCCGTAGTTATCAGTAATCTCGTAA
>NW_024623211.1:0-4811 GCF_008729295.1 Plectropomus leopardus
TTTTTTTTTTTTTGCAAAGTGCTGCTAGAATATGTGATTTTTGAGTCATTGATATAAGCCATTCAGCCTTGTATAACTTCAGTAATAGCTGTGTCATTGGCATTGGGCTCAGTGGAGCCCAAGGTTGTGCTTTGTCACCAATTCTGTTCGTGATTTTCTTGGGCAGAGACTCAACATGCAGTCGAGGAGTGGAGAGTGTTTGGTAAAGTGACCTCAGGATGGCATGTCTGCTTTTTTGGCAGTGATATAGTTATGTTGCCTTCATACACTGATGCAGTTTTCAGCCAAGTGTGAAGCAGCTGAGAATAGAGTGAGGACCCTTCACGTCTGAGGCCATGATACTCTGACATGGCCTTTGGGTTGAGTGGGAGTTCTTGCCCCTAGTGGTGGAGTTCAAGTATTTCAGAGTCTTAAGTGTAATGTGGAGTGTAAAATTGACAGGATCATGTCGGATGGTCACAGTGAAGAGGAAGCAATATGTATTTCAGACTATTATCTCTGCACATTGCACATACTTGCTATATTGTGAACATTTGCACATTCATTAATAAATATTTTTGCACATCCTGTTCAAAACTGTACAGCTTTCTCATTCTAATAAAGCAATATTGTACATATTTATTATGTTATAGTTTTTTATAGCATCTTCTTCATATTTTAGGTATTGTATAGTTATGTTCTTGATTGTTGCAGCACTTTCCTTTTGTTTTGTCTCTAAATATGTCAGTTATATTTTAATGTGTGCACCTAACACCAAGGCAAAATCCCTGTAAGTCAAAACCTAATGACTCTTATTCTTATTCTGATTATATATTGGCCATATCAGCATTGCTCTGTCACCAAAATGCTCTGCATCTTTTTAATGGGCTTGATTTCTTCAAAAAAGATGCAAAAAAGGCAATGACAAACAAAAGAAGAAATGACATAAAAATTGGCAGGAAATTAATTAAAAATATGGGAAAATTCTCTGAAATTTAGTTTATTTTTTTATTTATTTTTTTTTAAATATATATTTTTTAATTTATTTAAAAAATATTTTTCTCGATCTACTAATTTCTCGCAGTTTGTGAAACATTTATTACCATGTTGCTCATTGCCTTTTTCCAATGTTTTTGAAAGAAACTGCATCAATTTGCTCAGGGTTCAAGAGTTGAAATATTGAAAGGTGTTTGAAAACATCACATGTAAAGTAATGTTGCTCCAAGTTTCAAAGGCTGAAACTCTGTCTAATACCAACACATAAAAATTCTTGTTCATATGAACAATCACCTTTGAATCTTCACTTTATAGTTCAAATTTTCAAAGCCACCACATCTTTTTATATTCAGTAAGGACTAATCTGTGTCTCATACAATGAAGGCAGAATATAGAATTCCCCATCCCTTCATTTAGTGTTAATTGGTGACCACTAGAGGGCGTACGAGTACTTATTGCCTCTCATCTCAGATCAGACAGTAATTTCTTTGACCTTGA
The DNA here is from genome assembly GCF_008729295.1 of Plectropomus leopardus. NCBI lineage: Eukaryota > Metazoa > Chordata > Actinopteri > Perciformes > Serranidae > Plectropomus > Plectropomus leopardus. The sequence continues at coordinate 1,474 of NW_024623211.1, forward strand.
CCTCATGAAAACAAAGCAATCATTTTTGTATTTAGATGTTTATTAGTGTACTTGCGGTCATTTTACATTGCTGTTCTGTATTGTCCACAGCTCTCTTTTGTCAGATGTTGTCTTTAAACATCTTGAGGTTGATAATGTTCACTGCAGCTCTGGCTGTGATGCCTGTGGGATGTCTCAAGACTCACATGATCATACAGCACTGACCTCTCTTCAGTTGCTGTCTTTCCTCTCTCTTAACCTTCGACCCCACAGCTATATCCTCATCTTTATTGGCACATTAATCTGAGATTGTGTGTGTGTTGTGACACCTGGTGACTGCCATGAAAATAACACCCACACCTACGCATACTGCCTGTCAGTGGGTTTAGAGACAAATAGGTTTTTTTTTCCAAATCTCCAGATACCTTTTATCTACTTTCTCTTAGAGGATGGTCATTGCTTCTGAGAGCTGAGGGTCTATGTGGTACTTCAAAAAAGCCTCCTTAGTAAATGCAGGATGAGTAGAGCCTATTGTTGATGTTTGAATTTCCTTTGTAAATATAATACAGAGATCACAGCAATAGGTTCACATTTTAAAGGAACTGTGTATAAGATTTAGGGCAGTGGTTCCCAACGGGTGAAGCCATGGGGTAGCCATGGGCTTTTGGTATTAGTTTAAATAGTTTAATTATCACATATTCAAGTTTATTTCACAAAATGTAATCATCACATTGGCTTAGCACATGTTGAAATGAGACATATTGCAAGAACAAGCACAAACAGCACTTTAAAATAAACGCTCTGAGGCAGAAATTCACTGTACTTCAGAAGAAAGTGTTTTTACAAACTTGCCATCTTCAGGAGTCACTTGCAGTCCATTCAGAATTGACACACATTTATCCCCAGAGGTGTATTTCTCTCAGAAACAAACTGACCTGGCAATTTCGAATGGTGTAAGCACTAAATAAAGCAGTTTTACATTGAAAAATTGGAGTTTTTATTGCTCATTGTGGAGGGGGTGCTAACTAGGTTACCGACACAAAACACTAATTGCACTATCTAGAACCAGTGTTTGGTTTATCCATTTTGAAATATGGCGGTAACTCCATGGATGAAAACCCACTCCCTATGTAGATATAAATGGCTTATTCTAAGGTAATTTAAACACAATTCTTTTTTTAGGTGGTTATATACTAAAGAAAATGTACTTATTATATTATTTTCCATTTCTGACAATATATGCCTCTAAATCCTACACTTCCTAAATATCTAATTAACAAAGATGTACAGTTCCAGAGGCCAAATGTTGTACTTTCAATTCCCAAAATGAGTATCCTGTAGTATATTCATAATGCATGTAATTTCAGCCTAAAAACAGCAGAGCTTTGGAACTGATCACATGCTTTGCATTATTTCCTTAAGAGTGGATTGTTTTGCTAAGTGATTTTCATACAAATGCCAGAGGAGACTTACTCCCCAAATCCCTCATAAACTGCATTATATTAGTAGCTTACAAAAAGTACCAGAAGAAACAGTCATAGGAGGCTTTTAAGCCTTATCGCCAACCTGATTGTTATTTTTAATTTAGGGAGAGGGATTCTTGTCATTGAGGGATTTTCTGCTTTGTCATTCTGTACAGGATTTCCCTTCTGCCGGGGAAACGGTATTTCCTATTTGCTTTCTGCTGAGAGACTTCCTCACTCAAAGGGCTGCTCAAACAATACATCCAACACAGCTGACTTTCAGTTTGGAGAATTCCTCAGACGCTGCAGGAAACTCATTGGTGGTGTTTATATAGATTTGAATGAAAGCAGCGAATCAAATAAAGCGTGAATACATTATACTAAAACCTGGGACAATAGACAGATGAGATCACTTTAATTATTTTGTTTCCATTCACTCAAAATCTAATTTCCTTCCTCAAATACAAAATCTGTGATAATGTGAAAGCAAGCGTCACCCCGCCGCCAAAATACAAGAATGCCCCTGATATCTCTCCTACATTGAGTTACACATCTTTTAATGTTCAGGACCTAGTTTCTCTTATTTACTGATGTTTATGCTAGACTTCTTGTGACTTTTCTCAATTGGTACTGTGTGGTTTAACATTGTTATTTATTATTTTTATTTCCCTATTTGTGTAGACGTCGTAAAAACAAACTTTGCAGAAGCCAAATGAGGAATAAATTATGATCTAGCACACAACATCTACCAAAAAGGAACTGTTTTGTGTTGTTGTTGTTAGAGGTTTGTTTCTATTAGTCCTGTTTGTAAAACAGTAATTGTAGCCTGCATTTTAAGTTCAAAATCAGTTTAGATATACAAAATGGTGTTTGTTTCTTTTTTAATCTCTGAGTGAAGTCATCTAATATATATATATGCAACTTTACTTTTAGATTTTATGCTCCAAAAGTTACAACTGGCTTTTAAAAACTGTCCTCTCCCTACTGAGTGCTTATAAATGTGACAAAGATAGACTTATTAGTTTCTGTTGGCTTCAGGAATTAGGCTACTGTAGTTAAAAAGTGGGTTAACTCATCCCCAGTTTGCCTGTTACTACTGTTGCCCTGCTTTTTGACAAGCTGCAGTTAGAGTGAGGCTCAAGTCCGTGCTGTGCGGCGCCAGGTGGTGACGCAGGTATGTAAGAGCCTGGCAGTGAGCGGTGGTGAGTTTCCACTAGGAACCCACTAGGTGGTGAGTAAAACTGGCGTTGCCCTGTATAATCCAGGCTCACTGTTGGCAGACATAGAGGGTTTGGCTTAGTATTTGCTGCACTCTGTAACACAGCCGTGCTGCTCTCATGTCAGAGGCATACATAACTGTTTGTATGTATCTACGCATCATTGTGACTATCTTTGCCTGTAGTTTACTGTATATAGAGATTAATACAATACTCAGACTCATAACCTGTCAATCTTTGAGTCAGGGGTGGATCCAGACATTGTAAACATTTGGGGCTCTGCCCAAACCAGTGGGTCCAGTGGCATGTTCCCCAGTGAGATTGTTTTTAACCATTCATGGCAGCTATGTGCACTGTATTTCAAGCCATTTGAGAAAATAAAATGCCTTAAACTCTTTACATCATGTCGGAAAAAACATCATCCTGTAGAGCCTTCATCATCATATTTTGTATCTAATTGTTCTCCAGCTGTCTTCATCTGTCTGAAACCATAACACAGCAAATATTGAGAGTGACTTACTTTCACTATTGCCGCCAGAAAAAGTTACCTTCGTAGGTAGTGAATTTTAACTTGTCTTTTGATTTGATCGATTTTCCTTGATTTCTTTAGGGAATAGCACAATAGGAAAAACAACATAGACATATACTGTATAACACCTGTATGACACAAAGTTGAAGG
>NW_024623212.1:0-1137 GCF_008729295.1 Plectropomus leopardus
TGTTAGGTTAACATAACCCCTAAAACATTATTAACTGACAAAAAAAGCCTACAAATGAGACAATTAACCCTTTAACAATTAACCCTTTAATATAATACACTCATATTGCTCTGTGCACAAAATGTGCTTTTCAGGCTATAAAAACATTATTGTGACAGCACCTAGTGAAAATGGCATGTACTTTCTCAAAATGCCAAATAAGGTAAAAATGACATTCATTCATTTTTGCACTTTACAGCGTGAATGTAACAATTATTTTTACACACTGTATTTCAGACTCACTGTAGGAGCTTGGCCGGAAACTCCAACATTAAACAAAAATACACAATGTTGCCAAGATGTGTGCAACATGCAGGAACACAGCCAAAATAATCAAAAAACGAAGAGTGAAAAGCGCGTTAAATACGCCAAAGGATTAAAAAGCATTAAACATGCACAGAAAACACACTTTATCTATCAGGTGATGTCCTATATTTACCCACCTCAACTAATAAAACACCAATAATGTCATGACCCGATAATTCACAAGTGATAACTCCAGTAAAGTGTCAAACAAGGCACAAAAATACAACTAATTTGCTAAAAGTTCAGAAACAAATTTAAACATTTAAAGAGATACCTGTATGTTAGAGGAGCACTGGGAGTTGTCATGCTAATATCATCAGTTGAAACAGCTAACGGTACTGTTAGCTTAGCTTAGCGTTGCTCCAAGTTTTACACTTCGGGTAAAGTAGGTCGATATTTAACAAACTAACTAACCTCATTTTTTACGTACATAAACATTAACGCGTCTCAGAAGACGTCGCTGACTCAAAAACTGGTCCCGCCTTTTCCTGTAAGCTGCCGTCTGTCCACCACAGTGCAAGACAACAACAACACGCCTGGTGACTTCAGCTAACGCGGCTAATCATTAGCTTAAAGCTAATGATGCTAAATGTTAGCATGTGTAGCCGTTAATGAGAGACTGACCATAACTGACTTAAAGGCCCCAAAAGAGGACAGTTAAATATCATAAAACAAAATTAATGACTGATTGATTGATTGATTGATTGATTTAAAATTTACAGTTAAAAAAATGAAAATTATTTTGATAGGCTTATTGTTCAACCATCTACAATAATAATAATAATAATAATA
>NW_024623213.1:0-2359 GCF_008729295.1 Plectropomus leopardus
CTTAAATTCTGACATAAATATTTTTTTTCTGTCAAATATAGAATAATATTTTATTTACTGATATTGTGTATTTTAATTGTGTTATTGTGCACTCAGGTCTCTCTTGAACATGAGTTACCTAAATAAATAAAGGTTTTTCTATACGAGTCATTACAAAAATGCTTTTGTCAGAATTTTTAAAAACTTTTTTCCTTTTCAAATGGACAAAGAATCTGAATAAAGAAATCTCCTAAAAGTGAAAATGACCATAAATTGCCGTAACAGACGTTCTTAAATTTTAAAAAAGTGAGATAATGTATTTTTCACTCATATTCAAACCTTAGGGTCCGCTTTAATATTTCACACACTTGTGTCGCTCTGCGCACAAAATGCTGTTTTCAAAATCAGGAATTAAAAAAATGTTCCACATTAATATTATTTTCTTAATCAATATCGGTCCTAATCATAATATCAAATATTCATTAATTTTCAGAATTTGAACCCTTTAAATGCCAAGTTTTTGTCATGATGCCACAATGTTTTTAGATTAGAAAAAACACTTATAAATGATATATATTATACATGATATAAAAAAGGTTTTTTTTTTTCCTTTAAAAATTATCAGAACATTTTTAAAGAAAAAAAAAAGGTAGTTTCAGAGATTGCACGGTCTTGATAATTTCCCTCAAAGTCATGGAAAAGTCTTGGAAATTTATTGGTAAAGTGGTTTTGAACTCTGACACAAGGCCTTGAAAACGACGTGTCGGCTTTACTGTCGTCATGCCAGAAGAAGAAACGTTGCCTTTAAAGTTTTGATCTGCGGTGAAACTCAGCTGATGATACCTGCTCTGCGACGCGATGTTTTCATTATCGTATTTCCTGTTTTACCGTTTTGAACAGGTGACAAAGCGTTCAGTGATTTCCTGTCTGATGAAATCAAAGAAGAGAAGAAGATCCAGAAAAGCAAAACTCTTCCAAAGATGTCCGGAGGATGGGAGCTGGAGATGAACGGCACGGAGGCCAAACTCACCCGGAGCGTCGCCGGAGAAAAGTAAAGCCGGCAGTTAGTGAATGTTATCGGCTTCTCAGCGACTCGCGGGCAAACGAATGATCTCCTGATGTGTCTTCTCTCCCCAGAATCACCGTCACATTCAACGTCAATAACAGCATTCCTCCCAACTTTGAGGAGGAGGCCGACCAGGGACAGCAGAAGTCTCCGGAAGAGGTGAGATAAAAAAACAACAAAAAAAACGTGACATTTGAGTCAGTTCGACACCCGAGCAGTTTGATAATGTTTGAAATACTTTTGTATTTAAGAGTTTTTCATTAAAATGTGAACATTATTGTGATTTTTGTTTCTTTACAGCCAGAAATTGTGTCAACGCCAAACTTTGTTGTTGAAGTAACGAAACAGGCGGCGAAACATTCCCTGGTGTTTGACTGCCAGTTCCCCGAAGACGAGGTAAACACACACGCACACACAAATATCGGAGAAAAGGCAATGAGCAACAATTGTTGCACAAATTGCGAGAAATTTTGTAGAGCCGGGATTAAATGTCTAGGTGAAAAAAAGACAGGAAAATATTTTTTATAATTATCATAACTATATATTTAAAATAATTCTACAGAATTATTGTAAATTTTAATACATTTTTTTATTTATTAAATTTTTTAAACCAATTTTCTGTTAATTTTCTTGTGCTTTTTGCTAATTTTTTGGGTTATTATTTTTTCTCATTTTTTTATTTATTAAATGTAATTTTTAAAAAATAATTTTCAGTTAATTTTCTTGTACTTTTTACAAATTTCTTGCAATTTTTTGGGTTATTGTTTTTCCTCGTTTTTTTATTTAAAGTAATTTTTTAAAACTAATTTTCAGTTAATTTTCTTGTACTTTTTACTATTTTCTTGCTAATTTTTAGGTCATTGTTTCTTTGATTGCTCATTGCCTTCTTCCTAATGTACAGTTTAATTTTTAAAGATAAAGTTTATTAGAAAAGCGCGGTCTGCGTTTGCAGATGGGTCGTGGTGAAGGAGAAGAGGAGAGCGACATCTTTGCCATCCGTGAGGTCAGTTTCCAGCCCGAGGGCGACTCCGAGTGGAAAGAAACCAGCTACACACTCAACACAGACTCTCTGGACTGGGTAAGAGCTCCCAAAATCACAGCTTCAGGCTCACAATTCGAGTTTTTAGCGTCTGTATGTTTACAGAAATGTTGCAAATTGTGCACAAAATCAATAGAAAAATGCTTAACTTTAATAGTATTTATTTATTTGGGAGAAATACACATAAAAAGCATTATTCCACCCTTTCAGCTAAGTTTGATTTTATTCCTGGAGCCAATATGTTTAATATTTTTTAATGGTATTTTAAATTAACA
>NW_024623214.1:0-1202 GCF_008729295.1 Plectropomus leopardus
GTCTCTAGGGCGGGACTTTGACCATAGGGCCCAGTCGGGCCAACCCACCCATTGGGTCCATGGCCGACAGGGTCGTTATCAGGGCTGGGCAGCCGGGCAGCATGAAAGGGAGGGTGCCCTGGGCGTGCTGATCCCTGGCATCATCGATTCCTCCTGAGGGCTATATCCTGTGCATCCTGGGGGAGGATGTGAACATGGAATCCAAGTGGTCTATGTTCAGTACCTCCATTGTGGAAGTGGCCGTTACAAGCTGTGGCCCGAAGGTCGCCGGTGCCTGTCTTTGCAAGCAGCCTCGCATACCAAAACAAATACTTTGTTTTAGGTACTGCGGGTAGACACCAGTGGGGTGCGGGAAGCTGTCAGGCATCAGACAGCAACCTACACACCTGCTGGTTGAAACCCAACAGAGAGGTGTTTTCCTAGACTGCACCTGTTGGCCTGAAGGGCTGCAGCTGAAGCAGTCGCCAAAGCAGAAACTCGGGTGTTCGGGTGGCCATGAAGGAGGAAAGTGTTGCTGGGGAGAGGGACGTTTGGAGTGCTCTGCTCCGCCTGTCGTCCCCGTGATCCGGCCTTGAATGAAAGGCAGTAAATGGCACATGTTACAGAAATGTATTTGTTTTAATGATGAGTTTCTGTTTTCACTCGAGACAGACAATAAAGAATCAATCTATCGATCTATCCTCTACGGAGACACGGGTCCGCCCACCGGAGCCAGACCGGGAGGGGGGTTGAGCTTGTAGGCGAGCGCCTCTCGGGCGGGACTTTGGCCATAGGGCCCTGTCAGGCCATCCCCCAATAAGTAACGTGCTGTCACCACCCAGTGGGTCCATGGCCCGCAGGGTCATAATCAGGGCTGGGCAGCATGAATGGGAGGGTGCCCTGGGTGTGCTGATCCTTGGCATCATCGATTCCTCCTGAGGGGCTATATCCCGTGCATCCTGGGGAGGATGTGAACGTGGGGTCCAAGTGGTCCATGTTCAGTACCTCCATTGTGGAAGTGGCTGTTACAAGCTGTGGCCCGAAGGTCGCCGGTGCCTGTCTTTGCAAGCAGCCTCGCATACCAAAACAAATACTTTGTTTTAGGTACTGCGGGTAGACACCAGTGGGGTGCGGGAAGCTGTCAGGCATCAGACAGCAACCTACACACCTGCTGGTTGAAACCCAACAGAGAGGTGTTTTCCTAGACTGCACCTGTTGGCCTG
>NW_024623215.1:0-1961 GCF_008729295.1 Plectropomus leopardus
TTGAAGGACTGAATCCTGGGACCGAGTATACTTTCAGCATCGTAAGGATTGCAGAGAATGGAAATCGAAGCAAAGCAACCTTGTTATCTGTCTTCACAGGTAAATCTGAGGAACAAATCAGTGAAAATGTGTTGTCTGAATGGTCTATGGGTTTATAACCCCCTAATGTATTTCTTACACTGAGGTTTTTCTCAATTTGTTATAAAGGTTATGTTCGGACTGAAGATAACAACACCTGTTTAACTTGGCAGTAAAACTTCACTTTAAGATACTGACAAACACTGACTAAACTTGAATTCCAAAGTACAAGTGAAACTATTATATTGTTTCCACAGAGCCCAGCCCTCCTGTGCAGATCACAGTCCATCAGGTCAGCACTGAGTCACTGTCTCTGTGTTGGGACACCCCTGCTGGTGAAGTGGAGAGCTACATTGTGACTTGTCGCAGTGAGGAAGACGAGGAACAAGTTTTGACAACGGACACAAACAACCTGACCCTCAGCAGTCTGAAGCCAGGGGTGTGTTACTCTCTCCAGGTTACTGCACGATTTAAGAACGGAAGACTAAACAGGCCAGCTGTAACATCTACCCGCACAAGTAAGTAAAATAAAATAAAATAAATCAGATTTTAAAAATAAAACCATATACTTTGGAGCAATATAGACATTGCTAACACATTTCGGCACAAATTCCCCAAAGAAGAATCAAATAAAAAAGAAATTTGAGCTAAAACAACACAGATAATTATACTCAAAATAAAATGCGTTGCCATGCTTCACAGCAAACCAAGCTACAGTAGCTGTTACCTGCCTCTTCTAGCTAACATAAGCACAATTACTGTTGTTGAGTGTGAATTAATGCAAGTTACAGGATGCTCAAATAATACGCCAGCGGCCGTAGATGTGCAAGTAATGCCACACAAAACTTTTTTATCACACTCGGTGTGAACACAGCATCACAACTTCCAAGTTTGAAGTTGGGTAACAGACAGTTAGTAGGCCGCAGGCCCATCACTGAGCTACCTACGACTGAACATGTAGCAAATAACAATGGTGGACAGCGAAGAAGACTCACTAGGTGGTAGGGGATGGTCACCTAGCTGGACATGGTTCTATGTTACAGTTATGCCATATGGTCTTATGGTCAAATTCAGTTGCAAGTTGGAGAAAATCATTTAAAAAACTTTTTTCTAATCAACAACAATTTCATTTTTTTGCCCCTTCTGAACCCAATTATGATACTAATAAACCTGTTTACCTGTGAAGTGTCCATAACTGGTTATTTTTGAGAGCTTCCAGCTTCTCAGTCTTCTGTTGCCCCTGTCCTAACTTTTGTGGAACGTGTTGTAGCCTTTAAATTTGGATATTAACAGATCATTGCATTTTGTTTTAATTTAGGTTTTAAACAGTGTCACAACTTTTTCGAAGCTGGGGTTGTAAAATGTTTTATTTAATTTGTTGCATGCTTTAGCATATTAAAATAAATAAATATGGGTTTAATATTATTTGTTTTCATGTTTACAGAGACACACCTACAGAGCCTTTTGAAGGATCTGGGGCTGGAGTACGACGACAAAAAGAAGCTATCCCTGAGCACAGTCCTTCAGATTAACGAGAATACCATTACTGATGAACCTGCCAAGCAAAATTCTGATCCTCTGAGCTTTTTTCTGAAGAAACTAATGATGGTTAATGTAACAGCCAGGAATATGAAATGTACATCTGCATGTGAGTCAAACTCTATTGATCAGTCAGTGAATACAGAGTTAGATCTTGATAATCTGGTCAACACCACAAATTCAGGTGACATGTTAAACTCCCTTGATATAATCACCGCTCTCTTTCTGTGTTCTGATGGTTTTGTACAGCAGGAAATGTCCCTGAAAATGTCTATGTGCCAGTTTTCTGTGCCTCTGTTGCTTCCAAATTGTGACACAGGACAGTGCACACTCATGCTTTGGGC
>NW_024623216.1:0-1008 GCF_008729295.1 Plectropomus leopardus
ATATTGTCTCTGTATACAAAACTTACCATATTAATCCTCTCTGCCATGGACCTCCATTGTTGAGTATCTTACTATCCTATTGCTCAACCCTGACTCCTAGAAATTCTGTTTATACATTACTTAATTGCGTTCATAATTATGTTGTGGTAACAATTGCTGCCTTAATTATGTTCAAAGACAAGTTTGTATGAGTTAACCCTTTGAAACCTGAGCAAAAATATGTGAAGAAGGCAATGAGAAGCTTCAGAAGAAATTACCCAAAAAATAAAGAGAAACTGTTAAGTCAAAAACAAACAAAACCAAGAACAAAACACAGAAAATTACCTGAAAATCAACAAAAGAAAAGGAAACAAAGAAGAAAAAAGTAAAACAAACAAATAAATGACCTGAAAAAAGAACTTAAACATTTTAATCTTTTCTGTACATAATTTAGANGTTGACAGTAATATAAATAAAGATTATCACCAGAATTTCCCTAGTATTTTAAATGGAGAAAAAAAAGGACATTTTTAAAATACTAGGGAAATTCTGGTGATAATCTTTATTTATATTACTGTCAACAAATCCTATTAAAAGACCAAAACAGACAATGAATTGATCCATACCATCAAATATTGTCTCTGTATACAAAACTTACCATATTAATCCTCTCTGCCATGGACCTCCATTGTTGAGTATCTTACTATCCTATTGCTCAACCCTGACTCCTAGAAATTCTGTTTATACATTACTTAATTGCGTTCATAATTATGTTGTGGTAACAATTGCTGCCTTAATTATGTTCAAAGACAAGTTTGTATGAGTTAACCCTTTGAAACCTGAGCAAAAATATGTGAAGAAGGCAATGAGAAGCTTCAGAAGAAATTACCCAAAAAATAAAGAGAAACTGTTAAGTCAAAAACAAACAAAACCAAGAACAAAACACAGAAAATTACCTGAAAATCAACAAAAGAAAAGGAAACAAAGAAGAAAAAAGTAAAACAAACAAATAAATGACCTGAAAAAAGA
>NW_024623217.1:0-3134 GCF_008729295.1 Plectropomus leopardus
GAGTTTCTTCGGTGTGTTTAAGCTGAGTGGAACCTAGTCCATGACAATAAGGCACGGAATTATGGTAGGTACCCTTGGTAGGAGACTGGGGTAAGATGATCCATTTTTCATATTTAGGATCACTACATCAAGGCATTCATACTTTTGTCGCTAACTAATATATCTGCATATATTTCAGGATGTTGTGCATTCCTTCAAACAAACAGAATGAGTGTAAACATAATTGTTTCGATAATATAGCATGTCCAAAAAAAGTGGTCTCGTGGCACAACTTACCTCGTGTATGGGGTAAATTGAGCATAGGAGCGGGGTAAGTTGAGCTGTATCCCTACCATTTTGACTTTATTAGTCCCCACGGCCAAAATGGTACACTTTTATGCTAGGTTTATGACCTTGTGTTGTAGCTCATAGATACCACAATTGATGTTTAAAACACATTTAAAATTTTCTGTTTTGGTCTGAACACAATTCTCATGAAACTTATGATAGACTAAATTCACTTTCAAAAGTGAAAAATGTTTTTTTGGAAATAAATGTCTAACCACTTTACCCATGTGGTTCTTACCTTCACAGACTCCATGAAATGATGCCTTCCTCCTAAATATTTGATCAATGTTTTTTACCATTTCCTAGCAACAAGGGGTGGCTCAACTTACCCCATTCTCCCTCACATGATGTATCACAGGTCATCTTGGGTTCAGAGGCCAAAGCGGTACAGGGGAGCTGTCTAATGTAGGCTGAAATGGGGGAAATTATTTTTTACAGATAATCATTTATTCTGATGAAATTTAAATTTGCAACCCACTTGGATCTCATGCTTCCAAGAATAAGTTACTAATGTATTATTATACATTGGGAAACCAAAATATAGATCAAAACTAGCTGCAATCCATCTACTTGCTATTGCAAAGAGGAGCCAGCTGTCTGAATGTTTGCAAGTCTTTAATAAGGCACAATCAAATGTATGAATGTTGTCAAAATGTAAGTCATTCTGAACACCCAATTTCTTTTAATGAGTGTGCATTAGGACCAACATCAGAAATACGCAACATGTCATATTTAAAAGAAAAAATGAGGGCTTTCCTTGGAAATGATGACATAAACAATGCAGTGACTGTTAAATGGATTTATCTAAATGGTAATAAATATATACAGGAATAAAAAATTACTTGTGCCTGCTGTTAATTCCAATGATTTACCTGAATTTGGATTTGTGAGCAATATCTATGTAATTAACTCATCATTATATTGTTTTGAGATCCAGCAGCATAATACTGTTTGTTACGATAGAAATGACATGGCATATACAATAGAGATTCCAAACATGGCACAAGCAACTGAACTAATAACGGCTGATGTTCCTACGAAATATCTGGGAGATGTGCTTGGGCTACACAAAGCCTCATCTGATGAACTGAAAAGGCAGACTGTTTAAATGTGTTGGCCTCTCATAGACAAACTGACTGTTGTTTTTATTTTTTTGTTGGTTCATGATTGTTTCTTTTTTTCATGTATCAAAATAACTTTAATCTGAATGATAAAACAGCAGATCAGCAATCAATTAACTAATAGCAGTCTTTACGCAGATGCTTGCAGGATCTTACTACATAAGCCACATTCATTGCTACATTGTTATTCAGAATGCAGTTGAGTCAAGGGTCATTTCTTTTTGGTCATTTTGTTTTGTTTGTGAGCCATGCAGTTTTTGTCCAGCATGGTTATTTGTATTATGTTGTATGTTGTATAGACCAGCCTGCTGTCATCTTAATATGTTAAATATGAAGCAGCAGGTTCTGCCAGGTTCAGATGGTCTGAGAACACATAACAAATGAAATTAAACAACCTTTAATTGTTCTTGTTTCTTGGCATTCTTATATTGAGAAGTTGTACAAGTGGTCTTGCTCTTAAAATAAGGCAAATAATCTTGTTGCTTCACTGGGTTTTATTGTAAAACATTTTTATACCCTGTTACTGGTTCATTCTAGCTCAAAATTAGCTGGAATATCTTATTAAGAAAAAGTTAGCCATACTTTCTTTAAATGAGATAATTTTTCTAATGCAAAACATGCTTGACCAGATTCATTTTCTTTTTGGACAAAAAATAAGACTTATTTTCTTGATACAAGGCTTTTTTTACTTTTTTGAAATTCCTTTTTTGCAGTGTGGGTATTAAAAAAACATCAAAAAAACAGTGCACTGGCAAAACATAAAAATGACACTAGCATTGTTATAAAAGCTGCTGATAAGTTGGTGCCATTTGCATATTACATCAAAGGAGTCAGATTCTGTTTACCATAAAAAAAATAAAAAAAGATCAAGCTCTCTGTAGAAGAAAGAAACTGATGAAACGTGGACTCTGGGGAAAGTACAAAAAAGAGGTGAATTAATGATGGTGTCACAACCTACTGTGCTTGTTTTTTTTAACTCTACCAAAAATTCACATAGATCTTGAAACCCCCCCTGCCCTCTGTTCACTAAATGAAAACATTTGTAGGCATGTTGACTTTTATGAAGCCTTTTGTCCCTACCCTTTCATTCTCCGTGCAGCATTCAATGGACATGATCAACATCATAAAGTGAATGATGTAAGCACTGACACATGCAATAACATGAATTTTTGTTTCCAATATTGACCACAGAGGCAACATGAATACTATGACCCAATATTTGGTGAAAAGATCACCTGGGACTTTGTGTGTTTGATAGAGTGTCTCTGTTAAAAAGGCAATGCAACGGGACAGGTGTGTATATAATTCATTCATTTATTCACAATTAAACACGGGGTAAGTTGTGCCACGAGACCACTTTTTTTTGGACATGCTATATTATCGAAACAGTTATGTTTACACTCATTCTGTTTTGTTTGCACAACATCCTGAAATATATGCAGATATATTAGTTAGCGACAAAAGTATGATTGCCTTGATGTAGTGATCCTAAATATGAAAAATGGCTCATCTTACCCCAGTCTCCTACCAAGGGTACCTACCATAATTCCGTGCCTTATAAGGACGCCACCTGTTGTGGCTCTAGATATTCATCCACGGTTGGAACCCTGGTAAAGGATTTTTCACAGAGGCATGAAGGCAGTTTTGCGGCTTTTATGAGCAGCTGAGAGAGTACATCATTTGTGG
>NW_024623218.1:0-2547 GCF_008729295.1 Plectropomus leopardus
ACAGGTGAGACTCCATCCACCACCTGCAGATCCACAGCAGAAGGAGGGTGACTTAATGTGTTCAATGCGTGTCCACAGGACGTGGACGCGCTGCTCAGCAAGCTGGACGCCAACCTGGACGGCCGAGTCAGCATCAGGGACTTCCAGAGTGTTCTGTGTGGCCCCGCCCCCATCTGCTGCTCCACCCCCCTGCGATCAGCTGACCTGCAGAGGGCGCCACGCCGGGTCAGTCTCCCTCACATCATTCCTCATACTGCAGTTACCACGGTTACCAGAGTTAACACAGTAAACATGCAAATCTGGCAGTTTTGGCAGTTTTGTAGTTTTGTAGTTTTTGTAATTTGGTAGTTTTGTAGTTTTGGTAGTTTGGTAATTTGGTAGTTTTGGTTGTAGTTTTTTTGATTATTAACACACACACGCTCTGTTTGACCCTCGTCCTGTCCCGTAGTTTGTGACATCATTCAGTGGAGCAGCAGAAACAGATAAAGAAAGACACACACACACACACACACACACACACAGAGCGCCCGTTCATGTATGTGCTCTACGTCACGCCTCCAACCAGCTGTCACAGTTTCTCTACAGAAATCAGAAGTTTCTCTGTCAGCAGAATTTGGAGCGTTTTAGAAATAACCTCAGAGGTTGTTATTATTATTATTATTGTTATTATTTTTGTTGTTGTTGTTATTATTGTTATTATTATTATTATTATCATTGTTGTTGTTATTGTGCAGAGTATCTGTCGTTGTTCTTGGTTGCTGTAATAATAATATACGTAAGTTTACGTAAAGCAAGCACATTGACAGCCCTAATATAAACCTGAAACACGAAACCATGATGTCAGTGGGGTCAAAGGTCGCGCTGCTGCAGAGCTGAAATGAGGCTGCTGAACACAGAGGCGCTGGGTCCTTTCCAAAACACTCACCCAACTCCATGCATCCTCCACTCGCCTCCTTTCCTCGCGTCTTAGTCCCTCCCCCCTGAACATACGAAGGTCGAACGGAGCTGCATCTCATCATGTGACCTGTTCCATGAGCTTATAGATGTCTTTAGTGACTCTGCAGACGAGCTGACACAACACACCCTGAGAATACATGAGGAGGAGGTGCATGAGGAGGTTCGGCATATATATGACATAATGCAAATGAAGAATCTCTGTGACCCTTGGGGAGCTCCGTAGTCTCGCCACTCGATAAAAGACTTCCGTGTAGGATACACCGGTGTATCCTTGCTCTGGGCTCCTCCAGAAGCCTCCTCCCTCCTCCCTCCTCCATCCTCGCCTCCTCCAGGTGCATTTGTGCAGTTATAAGATCCTTCAAGATGGCGGAGGGAAAATGATGTCTGGGTCACCGGAGGAGGTACGAAGGGAGGACGCATAAATGAGTGTATTGGAAAGGACCCGCTGAGTTTACCTGCTGCTCCTGAACGCAGCATCACCTGCTCCACCTGCAGCCAATCAGGAGGCTCCGCTGCAGCTGACACTCATCAGACCAATCAGAAGGACAGGTGTCTGCTCACACACAGAGACAGAGACACAGAGACAGAGACAGAGAGACACACAGACAGAGATAGAGAGACACACAGAGGGGATGATGTCCTGCACGTCAGGTCTGATGGCGGGCTGCGGTCTGTTGACCTGGGTGAGGACAGATAAGACCACCTCCTGCTGCACACAGGTGACACACACACACACACACACACACACACACGTGGATTTGTGCACGTGAAGGTTTTTCACTTATGTTTTGTTTTTTTGCTACAACAGACACAAAAAATCTAAAAGCAATCAGTCTTCACTTTTTATTTTTCTTTTATGCAAAAATCACCAAAATATCGAGAAACTTGAGCTCTGTGTGACTGAATGACGTCTACGTCCGTGTCACCGACCTGTCCCACTGCCACTCGTGATCATGACTCGTGATGGTGAACACGTTAATGGCTGCTCCTCTGCTCCTGCTCCCTTGCTGCTCCTCTGCCTCTGCTGCTCCTCTGCTCCTGCTTCTTTGATGCTCCTCTGCCTCTGCTGCTCCTCTGCTCCTGCTTCTTTGCTGCTCCTCTGCCTCTGCTGCTCCTCTGCCTCTGCTGCTCCTCTGCCTCTGCTGGACATTTAAAGAAAAATTCTGCCCAAAAAGTTTTTTTTTTAAAAGAAAATCTGCGTTCAAAAACTGCAGGTTTATTTTCTCTAAAAATCATCAGGAAAACAAAAATAAAATCACCATTTAAAGCTGTAGGACATCGTGAGACATCGTGTCTGTGTGAGTGAGACAGAGACATTCAGGACAGAAAACATCTGTCTGTCTCAGCAGTTTGAGTCCTCGGCTCTGTGTCAGCTGGTGTCAGCGGGACATTTGTCCCCCAGAGCGCCGTGACTCCCGGTCCCAGCGCCATAATCCAGATTAACTCTGACCACACCTCCTCCTCCTCCTGCACCTCCTGCACCCTGCAACACCACACAGCAAACACTCTGCTCTGACTCCTCTGTGGTCTGACTCCTCTGTGGTCTGACTCCTCTGTGCTCTGACTCCTCTGTGCTCTGACTCCTCTGTG
>NW_024623219.1:0-1239 GCF_008729295.1 Plectropomus leopardus
GTGCACATTGAGGTTGCATCATCGCTGGACACTGACTCCTTTATTAATGCACTTAGGCGTTTCACTGCCAGGAGAGGTCAAGTGCGAGAGCTGCGCTCTGACAATGGAACGAACTTTGTAGGAACAGAGCGGGAGCTGAGGAGGGCCATCGACCAGTGGAATCAGATCCATGATGTCCTGCTTCAGAGGGGAATCCAATGGAGCTTTAATCCACCTGCAGGCTCACATCATGGAGGAGCTTGGGAGCGGCTGATAAGATCTATTCGAAAGGTTCTCAACTCGACCTTTAAAGTACAAAACTTGGATGAGGAAAGCCTTCATACAGTGCTTTGTGAGATTGAAGCCATAATCAACAGCAGGCCAATCACCAAAGCTTCCATGGATCCGAATGACCTGGAAGCATTGACACCAAACCACCTGCTACTGTTGAAGACCTCACCAATGCTACCACCAGGGGTATTCGAACCCTCAGACATATATACACACAGGAGGTGGAAACAGGTTCAATATATGTCTGATTTGTTTTGGAGGAGATGGGTGAAAGAATATTTACCTCAACTTCAGGAGCGTCAGAGATGGACAGGAGTGAAGAGGAATCTCGTCGTGGGAGATCTCGTTATCATCATGGACAGCACGGCACCTCGAAACTCTTGGCCTGTGGGACGAGTCATACAAACCTTCCCGGATCGGAAAGGATTGGTTCGTCAGGTGCGGATTAAAACCCGGAGCAGCTGCCTGGAGCGGCCCATCACAAAGGTTTGCCTGCTGCAGGAGGCTGAAGCCACTTGAGGCTTTAGTTGTGACTCTGACTTTTGGACTGAGACTCACCTTGGGTTTTTGATTGTGTTTGACTTTGACTGGTGAGACTTTGGACTTTTGAGTCATATTGACTCAAGAAGAAAGAAGATTTCACTGTGAATTATTGATGGACATTAATTGTTGATCTTTGTTGTGGTTGAAAGTGTTTTTTTTTGCATGTGCACGTCTCCTACTTGGTACTGTATGTGAGTAATTATGATTAACTCCATAATTAGGGTCTGGGTTGTAGGAGCCGTATTGTGTCACTGGTGGATTATTCGTCTCTTGATTTGCTTGGTCTGGTTGCCACGGTGATGCACAGGGCTTGGGTCACGTGGGCACTGGGGATGATTGCCGTAGGTGGTATAGGGAGCTGGTTTACCTGCACGTCGAGGGAGAGAGAGGAGTGTAGGTAGCCGCAATTTTTGTTGACCGCCTTTG
>NW_024623220.1:0-1544 GCF_008729295.1 Plectropomus leopardus
TATGAAAGTAATTTAACCTCAAATTGGTGCTGAAGTACAGTCCTTGTGCAAATGTACTTAGTTACATTTTACCAGTGAAAACACAGCCCACTATCTTCTCTGTCTTCATTAGCCACCCCTCAACCTACCCTTGTCACTTATTCAACCCGGTGAGTTTGCACCCCTAGGAATGCAAACGTCCAACCCGTTACAACCTGTTTTATGTCCACCGCTGAGCTCATGTACGTCTCTGTGGTTCTGCTCAGACACTGACTTGTCAAAACCTTCTTGACCACTCAGGTCTCACAGTTGTCCTAATGTAAAGCAGAGAGAGTGCTTGTCTAGACCTTATATCTGTCATGGAAGACTTTACATGACTGACTTTACAGCTTTGCAAGTACCTCAGGACAGTTTTATTATGGATAAAATGTGAATTACAATACTATAAAGTCAAAGTGCTTCCATATGATTGTTTTCGGAAACACGTTCAGTTAGAGTCAGAGCAACCAATAACACAAATGTTATACAGTTACATTCAAATACAAGCAAGTGTATTTTATCTCCAAATGAATCAGCAGTAATTGATCTACTTTAGATATTTACATGTGTGTACACCATGGCAGGATATCAAAATAAATATTAAGACAAAAACATAAGACATAATGAGAGATCAGTAAAATGACACTAAAAATGTGTGGAAACTTTGTTGTGTTTTATTTTTATGCTGATGAACCAGGCAAAACAATCCCTGCTACCTGTGTGTGTGTGTGTGTGCGTGTGTGCGTGCGTGTATGTGCGTGTGTGTGCGTGTGTGTGTGGTGTGTGGTGTGACAAAAGAGGCGTATTGCACAAATCTGTTACTGTGGAACACACTCACACACACTGTTTACTAAGACTGTTAAATCTGTCCACAGATTACTTTATTGTGGTCTTGTTTTCATTCTGTGGACCAGTGTCAGCGCTCTGGTTTTAATCTCTTTAGTTTTCAAAGAATAAACAATAGGATTGATGCAGGGTGGGATGCAAGAGGACAGCGACAGGCTCAGCACACGCTGGTCTGGGTCAATGGCTCGCACATAAAGCCCTACAAAGAAAATGATGATTATAGGAATATAAAATACAGCAACAAGGACCAGGTGCTCAGTGCAAGTGGCGAGAGCTTTGATCCTACTAGTCACTGATTTCATCCTGAACACAGTGACCAGGATGCTGATATAAGACAGACAAATAAAAGCAAAGGGGGTCATCAGATTAAACATACCACCATTTGAAGCTGCTAACCACTGCAGTGTGTTGTCATTACAGGCGAGTCTAAACACAGGTGCATAGTCACAGAAATAGCTGAACACTCTGACTGATTTGCAAAAAGACAGTCGAGTCATGATCACTGTGCCATATGCGTCTAGTCCCACAGTGTAAACCCAATTCAGGCCTATAATACAAGACATGATGAGTGGTGTGTTGAGTAAGTTTTGATGCAGAGGGAAACATATTGCAATCAATCTGTCATAAGCAAGCACAGCAAGTGCATATGACTCCAAAGTCACAAAAGTGTAGTAGGCAAA
>NW_024623221.1:0-2014 GCF_008729295.1 Plectropomus leopardus
TAAAAGGAAATGACATCCATCACAAACACCCATTTATTACTAAAAAAGAAAAAGCTCAGCTCAACTTATTTTGGCAAAGAAGTTGGAAATGAATACAACAATGACAATACTTGCGACAGATAAACCAATGTAATTTACAAACCTCAAATGTATTTCCTACAGTAAACAAGGAGCATTATTGATCATTTTAGCACATACGCTAACTTTTGAACTAGCTTTTAAACACACCGATTTCAGAGCCATCATATTATACCATGTTGAAAAATGACCGAAAACGACATAGTTTAGTATGGTGAAAAGGGTAAAAACATGACTTATCAAAAAAAGGGCTGAAAACAACAAAGAACAACATTTCGAGACACACCATGGTTTAGCATGTTGAAATAATGGCCCAAAACAGCCAAAAACATAATACTTTAGCATGTGGTAAAAACAACTAAAAATCACATAGTATATTATGTCGAAAAATGTTAAAAAATTACATGTAAAAAAATTCTGAAAACAACATAGAATAGCATGTTGAGACACGTTTTTAGCCGATTTTTTAAATATTGTACTGTGCAATTTTTTTTGTTGTTGTTGTTTTTGGTTGTTTTTGGTAGTTTTTTCAACATGCAACACCACAGCGTGTCCTGACATGCTATTCTGTATTGATTTCATATTTTCACAATTTCGCCATATTTAACTTTGCGATCTTTGGTTGTTTTCCTAACATGCTGAAATATGATGTTTTTGGTTTTCTTTTGGTTGTTTCTTCAACTTGACAAACTATAACATGTTATATTTTGACATTTTTTGACATACTATACTATGTGATTTTTGGTTGTTTTTTCAACATGCTAAAATATGATGTTTTTTGTTGATTTGGGTAGTTTTTCCAACATGCTGCACTATAACGTGTCTCAACATGCTATTCTATGTTGTTTTCAGCCCATTTTTGACATGTTTTTGGTTCTTTTAGGTAGATTTTCCAACGTGCTACACTGTAACGTGTCTTCACATGTTATTCTGTGCTGTTTTCAGCATTTTATTTGAAATGTCATATTTTGACATTTTTCGTCATACTATACAGTGTGATTTAAGGTTGTTTTTTCGACATGCTAAAATATGATGTTTTTGGTTGTTTCTTCAACATGCTAAACTATAATGTGTCTCGATATGCAATTCTACGTTGTTTTCAGCATTTCAGCATGACATTGTTCGTATGACATGTCAAAAATGGACTGAAAACAACATAGAATAGCATGTTGAGACACGTTATAGTGTAGCATGTTGACAAAGCTACCCAAAAAAGCAAAACCATTATATTTTGGCATGTGGAAAAAACAACTCAAAATCACATAGTATAGTATGGTAAAAACTGTGAAAATATGACGTCAAAGAAATTGATTAAAACAACAAAGAATAGCATGTCCACACGTTATAATACAGCATGTTTAATAAGCTGTTTCCAGCTATTTTGAGCTGTTTTTGGGACATGTCAAATTTTGACATTTTTGCCTTACTATAGTCTTGGATTTTTGGTCATTTTTTCAACATGCCACATTATGGTGTTTTCAGCCATTTTTGCAACTTCCTATACTGTGGCGTGTCTTAGCAGGCTATAATAAGCTGTTTCCAGCCATTTTAAGCTGTTTTTGGGACATGTCAAATTTTGACATTTTTGCCTTACTATAGTCTTGGATTTTCGGTCATTTTTTCGACATGTCAGTTTATGGTGTTTTCGACCTTTTTTGAAACTTCCTATACTATGGCATGTCTTAGCAGGCTTTAATAAGCTGTTTCCACCTATTTTTAGCTGTTTTTGGGACATGTCAAATTTGGACATTTTTGCCTTACTATAGTCTTGGATTTTTGGTCATTTTTTCAACGTGCAAAATTATGGTGTTTTTGTCTTTTTTTCTCAACTTTC
This sequence comes from Plectropomus leopardus, assembly GCF_008729295.1. Classification (NCBI taxonomy): domain Eukaryota; kingdom Metazoa; phylum Chordata; class Actinopteri; order Perciformes; family Serranidae; genus Plectropomus; species Plectropomus leopardus. Next base: position 1,913 of record NW_024623221.1, read on the forward strand.
TATGCTATGGCGTGTCTTGTAAAGCGATAATAAGTTGTTTCCACTTGTCTTGAGCTGTTTTTGGGACATGTCAAATTTTGACATTTTTGCCTTACTATAGTC
>NW_024623222.1:0-2599 GCF_008729295.1 Plectropomus leopardus
GCATGTTTTTGGAAAAAAAAATCAAGCCAATTTTCTCAGATTTCAAGGGGTTAAAACATGTAAACAGGTTCCAGCAGAAACCAAAAAATATGAATATGAACCTGAAAATTGGCACAATACGTCCCCTTTAACATTTAAAATGTCTTCAATATGAAATACAATGTGAGGAAAATGAAGTAAGTAAAAGGAGCGTTATGATGATAAATCACAACACACACACATACACACACACACACACACATACATACACACACACACACACACACACACACACACACACACACACACACACACACACACACACACTGCTCTATCTGTCTTTATGGCCTCAGGTTGTGTGTTTAGATCATCAGGATAAATGAAGCGAGTACAGCCGGACTGCAGCTCTGCTCTCCATCTGAATCGTCCCTCTTTTTCCTTCATTTCTTCACTTCTTCCTCTTTCCGTTTCTCTCCTGCTGTCTTTCATCCTCTCCTCCTCATCGTTTTTATTTAACCCGCTTTTCTTCTTCTTCTCCTTCTTCTTCCCCGAGGTCACAGTTATTCCAGCCATCACTTTCAGTTTTACGAATCTCCACATCTTCATTCTCCTCGTCCTCCTCTCCTCGCTGCCGGCGGCCATGCAGCTGTGAATTAAGAAGCGCAATGACCTCTGACCTCCAGTCGCTGATCATCAGCAGGCAAACAGCCACCAAAACATTAAAAAAAGACTATATTTTTAGGGAAAAAGAAGCTGTATCTGTTGGGATAAATGCACTCATTTAATAAGTGATTTACAGTAGATTTTGAGTTCATAAAGACAAAATAATCTTTGTGTCCTTTAAATTAAAAAATCATGACTCTGAAAGAGAACTTAAATATGAGCTTAAATTTGGTATCCTGTAAAATCTGCAAAATTCTGCAAAAAACAATAAAGCGAGAAATCTGTGTGTGTAAATGTGTCCGCTGAATATCTTGACCTTTTATATGATCCACTTCACACTTGGCGGGTGTATTTCTGAGGAGCCGGGGACGCGCAGTTTCAAATTTGGTGCAATTTGGACCCGTGTTAACAATTTGGCGACTTTCTCAATCGATTTAGCAACTTCATGACTTTATAACTAAAAAGTGACAAACGATGTGACTCATTCAGACCATCAGGAAACTGAGAGAAACATTTTGTCTTGACAAATCTTGATAAGTTCTGTCGGACGGTCGCCGGCGTATCACAACACCGCGAACAGCTCTGTCTGACGCCGCGCAGCGACGTTTCAGCCACACACCAAAGGCGGCTTCTGCCGCCGCGATCTTACGCCAAAAGCACCGTCACGGCGGCAGTATTTTACAAGTTTGGAATGAGAACGGGCTTAATTTTTACATTTAGGAAGTGGAACCAGTCAAGTTTTGGCAGTATGGTTTAAGATTACTTAAATAATGAATCAAAATTGTTGCAGATTAATTGTCTGACTATCAATCTATGAATCTGTTAACATGGTGGCTATAATGAGATGAGCTCCCCTCTCGCTCTCCCTCAGGAGATACGCTGAGTATCTCTCTCTCCCCGGCAGTCAGTTTGAATTTACTGATTAGCCTTCAGCTAACCTGCGGACGACAGGATCCACCGGCTCACGTCGGTCTGGATTAGAGTCGCCTGTTAATTCATCCTGTTGCTTTTGGCGAAATACCAACTCCGAGGAAAAAAAAAGACGGAAAACTGCATCAGCGCGAAGAAGGACTTTCAGGAATGAAGCAGAGATGTGGTTTCACATTTAGGGTCCTCCCCCCCCCCCCTCTCTTCAGTCGAGTTTGACACTGACAGCGAGGTTCATGTGTGAGACGTGCTGTGAGTCAGGATGTTCACACAGCAGTGAAATCTGGCCTCATGTTATTTTTGTCTGACTGTCCACGCTGTACTTTTACGAGCACTGACCTACTGTCCGGATCAGGTCCTTTCTTTGCTGTAATTCACCGTGTTTCTGAGCCGTACACCTCTGCTTTCCTTAACGGCACTCCACTCTCATTCACCTCTTCACCTCTTTGTCATACTTTACTATATTTCTTTGCCATACTCCACTGCAAGATTTTTTTCGTACTCCATTGCATTTAATCGTCTTTTTCCACTGTGTTTCTTTGCAGTACTCTTCTGTGTTTCTTTCTAGTACTCCACTGTGTTTCTTTGCAGTACTCCACTGTGTTTCTTTCTAGTACTCCACTGTGTTTCTTTGCAGTACTCCACTGTGTTTCTTTGCAGTACTCTTCTGTGTTTCTTTCTAGTACTCCACTGTGTTTCTTTGCAGTACTCCACTGTTTCTTTGCCATACTCCACTGCATTCTCTGTCATTCTCATGCTTCTTGTCATACATCAAATATAGAAATCCCCCTAAAAACCCCAATCAACCAGATGGCACATGTGACTTCATGGTTGGGACTGAGTGTGTTAAGAAGTGTGTGTTCATGGGTTAACATATGGAGTATATACTGGATTTGTGGAGGTGTGTTTGTGTTTGTTTGGCAGGTAGTTATCAGGTCTGTCCAGCTGCTTCATGCTCACTAAGCTCTTTACCAGCCAACACAACACACACACACACACACACACACACACACACACACACACACACACA
>NW_024623223.1:0-1012 GCF_008729295.1 Plectropomus leopardus
TAACCCTTTAGGGACTGTTTGTTATTAACCCTTTAGGGACTGTTTGTCTGTGATTAGGACTGAAAGTAGAAAATCATATTAATTAATAATATTTTTTATAGCCTGATTCTGAAAAGCTCATTTTGTGCTCAGAGCGATGTGAGTGTGTGTGATACTAAAGCTAAAAACAAATGAAAAAAGTTGTCACTGAACCTCTCATTGAGAAATTTTAGCACCAACATTTTATGATTCACCAGACTGTTATTGTTATTATTGTTATTGTTACTGTTATTGTTGTTGTTATTATGGTTACTGTTATTGTTGTTATTATGGTTACTGTTGTTGTTGTTACCGTTGTTGTTATTATTGTTACTGTTGTTGTTGTTATTGTCGTTGTTGTTTAAAACTAACTTGAGCAGCAAGTTACATTTTTTTAACATCACAGATGGTTTCTCCTATGAACTGCATCCACTCATCCAATCGTCCACACTGCAGCAAGGTTACTTTCCCTGGCTGCAGGATGGATGGATGGATGTTGGATGCAGGGATGGATGACTAGATGGATGCATAGGTGCAGGTGTCGGCTCCTCTGAGTTGTTTGTGGGGAAATGAGCTCTGAGAGTCTCTCTGTCTGCAGCACACTGAGCTCACACTCGGCTCCACTCAACAGGAACACAAACAGCTTTACGAGCAGCAGCGCACTGTGTGTGTGTGTGTGTGTGTGTGTGTGTGTGTGTGTGTACAGGTACAAACATAATAAACACACCATCACATATTAACACAAACAAGTACACACACAAATATATATGTAGGTGTGTGTACACAGACACCCACAGAAGAACACACATTGGTACACACAGCCACCTTTATGATGCACACACACACACACACACACACACACACACACACCTGGAGGCTCCAGGGTGAAGCTTTATGGGAAACTTGTTGGAATAAGAAACTTCCTCCAACATGTTTAGGCCACTGCTCACACACACACACACACACACACACACACACACACACACACACACAC
>NW_024623224.1:0-3508 GCF_008729295.1 Plectropomus leopardus
GTGTGTGTGTGTGTGTGTGTGTGTGTGTGTGTGTGTGTGTGTGTGTTTGGGGTCAATGTATTTCTGTCTGGATCCTAATCCCAAAGGTGATATTAGTCTGGTAGGGGGCAGCCCATCCCCCCTCTGTATATGTGTGTGTGTGTGCGTGTTTATGTGTGCTGCAGGCGTCGGGGTCAGCCAGGAAGCCCAGACAGGCTCCACGTAGACCTTTGACCCATGACTGTCTGCAAGCTCAGGGGTCATGCACACCATTGATACAGACAGCTGATAGACGCACAAACAAACGTGCATGCACACACGTACATGCAGAGAGGCACACTCCCCTCCCCCTGTGGTAAACATTAACAGTTTGGTTTGTCTGGAGAGATGATGACACAAACAGCGTCATCTCGGCTGGCTGTATGCAGAAAGCGCATGTGCACGTGATTAAAGCACAGATCCTCCTTTTGGATGTGTGGCTACTCCCTGCACAACGTTTGATTTAATAAATGAACACGCAAAATTAGCAGAGTATCGCAGGACTAATCGCACAATGCACGGAGTCTTCTTTTCACTAATCACTCGTTTTTTATTTGCTTATGTCTTCACAGATGGAGCCAGTCAGGAGCGCCACCACGGAGATAAAAAGCTGCCATTTGACTGTCAGACCTCGCTCCTAACAAAGCACACACGCTGTCTGTGCCCAGTTTCTCCGTGCATGTTTAGCCTCAGCCACATATGGAAAATGCCACCTCTCCGCCTGCAAGAACAGTCAGTTAGACACACAACATTAGAGCCTGATTATCAGTTGTCTCGTCTGCAGTCTTTGTGGATGTGGACAGGTAAGTTTGAGCTGCTTCTAAAAGGTAAGTTTAAAAGGTTGAATCAATTTAAGAGCTGTCTGAAGTGTAAAATGGAGCTGCCGAGCAATATTTTTCAAAATTAGTTTCATTAGATATGAATTACTATATTTGAGACCAATTTTAGGTCGGAGATTGGATGAGACCCCAAGGGGTCCTTCTTTTCACTCAGTAATTTACATTCAAGTATTTGACTGGAAAATCGCTTGACAAGAGTTTGTCGCTGTTGAATTACTTTCCTCTTGTCTGTGGGACATTATGTACACATACATATTTATACAATCTTTTTCATATCATAATGAACAAATTTATCAGAAAATGATTGCAGAATCCCCAAAGTGTTGCCCTGATATGATATATATTTTCAATAAAGTTGAACGATTTGCAAAATGAAAATTTGTCTTACTTGTTTTTTCCATCTTCTACTTGATTCTTGTTTTATATACTGTGTCAGTAATGTTTGTTTTGAGCTGAGATTATATAGCTGCTGAACCTTAAAGTGAAAGTGATATTTATTATTTTTTCAATTTTTCGTCAACAAATTCTATGAAAAGGCCAAAACTAACAATGAAGTGGCTGTGAAAAACAAGAATTCCTGTGCATCCAAAGCACGATATTTCTCATCCCTTTGTGCTAATGACTTCAATTATTCTCAAAAAATATTAAAAACTCAAAAGTGAGACACGTAATTGCATTTGCTGCCATTTTCTTCATTACAATGAACAAGGGAACTATAGTTTAATCCCTCATACTGTCCTTGGACACACTTAAATTAATTCAAATATCAGGTTCCCACGGTCATAGAAAACCTGGAAAGGTAATGAAATACCACAGCCATTTTTCCAGGTCTGGGAAATTCCTAGAGTTAGCAAAAATCATTTTGAAAAGTCATGGAATTTTGTTGCATATAATGAAATGGTTGCTGTATGTTTTGTGTACCATCACAAACATTTCCTAATCTTCTCTCCGCGTGTCGTCTCAGCCTTCATATATGCCAACTTGCTGCAGTTATGTTTGAACAGAGTTTGAATCTGTCATTTTAAAAACAATAGGCAGGTTTCGCAATTTTTTTTAAATTAAGGGTTATTGAAAAGTCATGGAAAAGTTTTGAAATTTTGTCCATTAAAAATGTGTGGGAACCCTAAAATATGTTTTAATTTGCAGCAGAAAGTAGTCCCTAACAAATACAGTTCTCATTTCTGTTTTAATGACATTTGCTAAAAACTACAGTGCCTAGCTGTTTAAGCCAATTTTTGCCTTTTATTAAAAAAAAAAAAAAAGTGACCTGTCTTCAATAGGAGTGGTGTGAGAGCCAAAGACAGGGGGAGGGTAAGGAAGTGGCAAATTAACATAATTTTTCTTGTGCGGCGTTCAGACACTTTTTATTTAAACCTTTAAAACTTTAGCAAGTTGGTTTGGTTTCTTTTGAAAACATGGAAAAAGGGCAATGAGTAACTTGGAAAGAAATGTTCTGCAAATTATAAGAAAATAAAAGGTGACAAGAAAAATTACCTGAAAAAAGAGACAAAATGTAATAAATAAATAAAAAGGGGAAAATGTACATTTCTATTTATTATAATTACACATTTAAATGTATTTATATTCAAGCACTTTTTTTCAGGTCATTTCCTTGTTTGTTTTTGGCTTTCTTTTTCTTTTTTTTGAGGAAATTTCTGAGTAACTTTTATTAATTTCTTGCTAATTTTTAAGGCTTTTTTTTTTTTTTAAATCGCTCACTCCTTATTTTCCTTTTTTTTGATCACAGGCCTGTTTGCTCAGGTTTCAGGGTTAAAAGATTATATAACAAATTATTGGTTTTGTTGTAAATAACAAGAAAATATAGAATATTTCCAGCCTTGATACTTCACGAGTATCATCTGAAGATGCGTTTTGAGAAGCTATAGGAGCCCGTTCACTTCGATTACTCTGATTATTCCAGCAGTGGCTGAAGGGTTGGAAGGGGAACAGTTAAACCTAGTGGCCTAAATCTGTGGTGTCAATTAGGTGCTTTTGTGTGTGAGCAGCAGGGGTGTTGAAGCGAGTTGCTGAAGCTGAAGGAAACTCTGAACAATGATACACATTCATAACCACACACACACACACACACACACACACACACACACACTGGTCCTATGTTTTATGGGGATCACACCTCCTTTTGTTTTCCCCCAACAGCCAGTAGAGGCGATGCCCCAGTGCCCCCAGTGTGCTCCACTGCTCTGGCTGAAATGGGCTCCCTGCTCCCCTCTGCCCCCCCGCTCTCGCCCCAACAACACTGTCCCCTCGCTCGCTCCGGGTTCCCAAACCCTCGGCCTCCCCCTGACTGGTCCTGACCTGAAATTAGGGCCAGGCGAGCCTCCATGGCCAGGCCAGCATAAAAGCCCGGTGTGTGCGTGTTTGCGTGTGTGCACCACGGCCCTGAAAGAAAGTAGGAGATTATCCCATTCTGTGTGTCCAGTCAGCAGAGCAGTATTGACCACGGTGGGCCACCCAGGGAGCGTCCAGCCAGCCGTGAGATGGCCTGATATACATGCTTACTGGCCATGCTAGATTCCCCCACTCTCACCGGGGAGAAGGCCAAACCCTACAGGGTGGACGCTTTCTAAAGACACTGCAGTCGGAGTGACCCACCCTCCACACACACACACACACACACACACACACACACA
>NW_024623225.1:0-3877 GCF_008729295.1 Plectropomus leopardus
TTAAAATTTCACTGAATTTTCCTAAATACATCTTCAAATTTAGCACAAATGTACCCTGGGATTCAACAAAGCACTGACCAGATTTTAGTGTTCAAAGGTCAAAAGTCAGTCACTGTGACCTTTGACCTGTGAGCTCCACGCCGAGAGAGAAACCAGACTGAGGCGACCAGCAGGGGGCAGGATATCAGCTGTCTGTGCATGGACAGGCAGATTTCAAACTGCTGCCAAAAAATCACTTATCAAGACTAAACTACAAAAATCTGCAGACTTCATTTAGACAGCAGACAGAAGCTGATCATTTGTTTTTACAAAGATTGATTAAAAACGCTGTCAAAAATTCAGTTTATGAGAGAAAATTCAGAACTGTTGCACACTTAATTTACCATGAAAACAAGATTTTGTCAAAAAAATTCATGAACCTTGAAAATACATTTAGTGAGATTTTTAATTATATGATACAGTCGAACATTTCGATACACTGTAAGCTCAGTTTTTGATTATTTAGAAATCCGTGTAGGTGGTTTGTGTGGGACAGTCGGATGACGCCCTGCAGTAAGTTTGGTGTCAACTGAGCAAAAATGTGGGAAGAAATAGGTTTTATTAGTTTGACAGTTTTAGATAAAATAAAGAGAGATGGACTTCATAATTTGTACAACAATGAAATGTACAAAAGTTTATTCACAGTTGGGCCTATTGTGTGGTGTAAAATGCAAAGCTGTAGCTGTACATATGATCTGTTATGATTTGGCTCAGCCGCTAGCCATCTAGACATATATTCCTTTATTTATTTGCATTTTATACACCATTTTTTTTAGCTTTTTTATTATTGATATTATCTCTGTGGGTTTTATGTTATGCATTCTGTGCCTTATATTTTTATTCTTATTTTTTATCTTACTTTTACTAGAATTATCACATGGGTTCTCTCCATGACAGATAAATATATTCTATTCCCATCTTATTTTATTTTTAAATGCAGGTTTTCTTATGTCTTTATGTATTTTTCATGTGGAGCACTCGGTGCATGTCATTTCTTTGTTGTAAAGCATTTCTTTGTTGGGCTGCATTTCTTCATGGAAGGAGCTATACAAACAAAGTTTGTTTTTTTTTTTAAATTATTGTCATTATTATACTGATAATTAGCACTAAAGGTAAAAGGAAAATACGTATTTTTGGGGTTTTTTTTCAAACTTTTTCTCAGCTCATATTCTGGAGGATAATCTTTATGGCTGTTTATATCTCAGTGAGTGTTGTTGTCTGTGTGTGAGAGTAAAACTGGAGGATTATCGTTAAACTGCAGGTTTCACAGTGACGCAGATTAAAGTGTGTAAAGTGGAAACAGGACTCTTGTAGTGATAACGTTACAGGATCGCACACCGATGTGGTGGAAGCTGTGAGGAGATCTGTCAGTCCAGTTTTATGTTTGTCTGCCTCCTTGTGGAGAAAAAGTATTCAATTCAGCAGCTTTAATGATTATTTGGTCTTTTCTCAATGTCAATAAATCCAAAACCTAACGAGCACCTAATGTGGAGTATAGTAATACACATTACAGTACAATATAGTAATTATTTCCTCTTTTGTTAAAAAAAAAAAACATCAGCGAGCAGTTGTTACAAGAAACGTTTGAGACTCTTTAACCCTTTAACAGCCATGCTGAGAAATGCCTTTGCAAAAGGATAAAACGTTATAGACTGCAGAATGTTAACGAAACGCATCAACTTTTAAGGAAAATAAAACATATTCTCAGAATAATGCATTGGTAAAAGTGCAAAATTCAATGCAATATAACAGAAATCTGTAAATAAAAGAAACTTTATACAATAGAAAAATAAATAGACAAAAATAAGTACATACAAATAAATGACTCTAATGTTAAAAAATATATATATATGGTAAAAAACAAAAAGCCAATGTTGTATAATAAAAATCTGAAAATAAAAGTATCTTAATAAAATAAACAAATAAAAATAAATGCAAAATAATGAATCTCGTGCAAGATCTGTTTAAGATATATGATGCAAAAAAAATATATATAATCAAAATACTAAAATGCACCATATACAAACATCTGTATAAAATTAAATTAGGTTTTGAGACGATTTTAGAAAAGTAATTTGACTGCAAAAAAATGTCAACAGTGTGCTTACAATGCCAGTTAAAGGGTTAAACAGCATTTTTGTTTTTGCTTTTTTTTAATGGGATTTGTTGACAGAAAATAAATACGAAACTCAAAATTAATAGATTTTGAAAATAAGTTATTAGGTATTTTCCCTCTTTTATTTTTTATGAACTTTTTCTCTGTTTTTTTTTTTTGCTTATTTTGAGGTGATTTTCTTGCACTTTATTAAAATTAAGTTCTTGTTAATTTTTCAGTTACATCTCTTTAAGTTGCTCTTGGTCTTGTCCCTGTTTTTGAAAGAAATTAAGCCAATTTGCTCATGAAAGGGTTAATGTGACCCCTGGATGATTTTTTCTCTGCTGTATCTTTTGTGTTCAGACTGAAGCAGCTGATAACTGTTTTGTTTCTTCATCTGCCTTTGTGTTTCAGGTTTTAAAAGTATTTGCATTTTTAATAGTTTTTTTCTGAGGTACTGAAATAATTTGCATTATTTTTAATCCTCTAAATATATTTACTGTGTGTTTAATGTATGCACCAAAATACCAAAGCAATAACATCGCCACCAAGTGGAATAAATGAGTATCACAGCCTGCAGCGTCCGCACTGCAAATACAGAGAAGACAGAAATAACAGGATATGAAACATAAATGAGTTTCTTTTGAACGTATCGAGCAGCTATAAAAACTGCATTTACAGAATATATTAGTGATGTTGTGAAACAACACTGGAGAGAAAAAATTTGATGTAGATTTTGAATAATTTAAAGATATATATTACTTTTCCACATTAAAATGTCATTAAAACATTATCCAGGATGTTTCTGATAATGTTCAAACCGAGAAATCAAAGACGCAGTCTGTCATATTGCACATGCATCAGGCTGTCTGCAAGACGCTGACATAAACTGATGTTTTATCCAGTTTTAAGCCAAATCTTTTCCAACACATTTTTAGGATCTTGGTCATTTTAACGTTATATTTTAATCAGACAAAGGAGTTGAAGTTGTCACAGAAACGGTCTGCGTAAATGTTAACTTGGCTGTGTTGACCAGCTTTAAAGAAACTGATTTTTGACATAAATGTCTTTTTTCAGTGTTTTACCAGCTTTAATGACCTGCTCAGTTTGTTTTTGTCCTCTGAGGATATTCCAGCTCCCAGTTCTTCTTAATATCTTAACAAGTAAAATAGATCAATAGATATTTTTGCAAACTAATAAATGATTATCTGATTTTTATCTTACCTCGTCACTGTAGCACAAAATTATGTTTACAAGATGCAGTAAAATGGACAGAGACAGAGAGTGTAGAATATTAATTAGAGGAGCAACAGTGAGGTGAAGTGCTCACACAGATTTAACAAATTTGCACCAAAATTTGAAATATATCTATTAAGTGCATGAAAAAGTCTGAGATCTGTAACTAAAAACTGGGAGCAAAAGTAAAAATTGTATGTACATTTTTGTTCAGCATATAAAAAAATGAGGGACAGACTGAGTTTGTATGAACTTAATTAGAAAAATTCAAACTCAAACTAAAATGACACTCAAACTACAGAAATCCTCCACACGATCATAAACACGCAGAGTTTTTTCCTGGATTTTAAGTGTTGACAGAAAACCAAATTCTCTGATATTCATCAGTGAACGCTATTTAACAATCTCAAAGCTTTTTTGAGCCTCACCAGAGCCCGTACACACGCAGCTCAGTCGTCTGTGGACGTCTGCAGCGTGTTTCTGGCCGCAGGAAGCTCGGTTACGTAA
>NW_024623226.1:0-1485 GCF_008729295.1 Plectropomus leopardus
TTATATATTTTTTTATATTTTATCTGATTTTATTTATCCATCTTTTAATTTACTTTTTTCAAAATTAGTCAAAATCATTGGCATGAAAGTCTGCATGTCTGATGTTACAAATCTTTAAAGCTATTACTGAACCTCATACTTTACTTTATACTTGCACTCACCTGTTGGCAAAATGTAGATTAACCTAACTAAAAACCTTCCTCTGCACAGGACCTCATATTTACCTTCATACTTACCTGCAATGCTTGAATAAGAACACAATGATATATCCAGAAATCTGTCTAAGATTTGTTAAAAAATGATCTTTAAATGGTCTTAAAAAGCATTACATCTGTGTATCAGATACCTGCACGCCCAAAATAAGAGTGTTGCAATGTGTCTATCCAAAATACTTTTTCAACCAACCACTATGCAGAATCATAGATTTTCAGTGCAGTTTCATTCAAGCCTTTAAGACTTGTCAAATCAGTTAAGGGAGACCCATATTTACAAAGATGCCAAGCATGAACTAAGATATAAAAAAACAATCAATAAGTGAACTAAATATACATATATCTTGTAGTACTCTCGTTAACAACCTTTCTCCTCTAATATACCAACACAACTCTATCAGATGAGCTCAAGAACCACTTAATCACCACCACGTTCTTTATGTGTTTTTTTTAATGGTCTTTGAACTGTATGTAAAAGTAGATATTGTTTTTTTTCCTGCCCAGACTGCTTTTTTTCTTTTTTCTTAGATTTGATGAGGCTTTCAGTCATGCTACTGCCACTGTTCGTTCTGTACTTAAAACCTTCTTTTCCACTGGCTAACTAGTTTTCACTAAACACATAGTATCAAGGTGAATCTGGTTGGTACAAGCAGCCAATTGTTGTTGGTCATTTATTGGTTATTGTTACAGACATACTAAAGATTAGCCAGATGTTATAATGACGAAAAAAAAAAACGAAACACACCTAAAAAGCATAGTATGGCTGGTTAAGGGGTGGAAGAGAAAATTGGTACAGTATAATATTGCAGTATTTTGTGTGGCAATATTGTATTGGTGCACAGACACCAAGTATTGATTTTTATAATGTCGAAATTATTAGTATTGCAAATACAAATTAAACTTTTTGTTGCCTACTAGAATAATATAGTCAGGTGTTTTTTTCAGTTCACTAAATATATGTTGCTGTAGAAAAAATGATAGCAGTAACATGAACAGACTGAAACCTTTATATTATTAGACAAAAACAGATGTTGGCAAAGTTTTTCATTATTATGTAGTTTAAAAGGGTAATACATTGCAATATACAGTATGTTATTGCAATACTCAGCAAAACGTTTAAAATGGCAATATTATTGTATTGTGAGCCAAGTATCATGTTATTATTATATTGAATTGAGGGGCCTCTGGTGATTCCCATCCTTCATTTTGTTTAAATTAAATGGCAAGATGTCTGTGGCAAAAGTTTTTTACATCATTTATGTTACGTAGAATA
>NW_024623227.1:0-1211 GCF_008729295.1 Plectropomus leopardus
ATGAAGAGAACAGACTATCCACAAGTAAAGTAAAAGTACCTCAAATGTGTACTTAAGCAGAGTACCTGAGTAACCGTACTCCCTCACACCCTGACTCTGGTGTCTCTTCCTCACCTTTCTCTCGTGTCCCTCCGGAGAGTCGGACAGGAAGCTGGCGTTCACGTCCTCCAGGTCCGAACCGCTGGAGCTGACGGAGGTGACGCTGAGGGCGTCTCCGCTGTCCCCCCCGCCGCCCTGGTACGGCCTGTAGTGCGAGTGGTCGAAGGACTTGGAGTGAGATCCCGGAGCGCTGCTGCAGCCGGCCTCCGTCAGCTGCCGGCTGGACGCCAAAGACAAACAACAACAGTCGTGATGCTGCAGGAAAAACCTCAAAGCCTGCATGTTTAGATTTGAACGTGACGCGCGTGGACGCAGCTCGTGTACAGTAACCGCTCAGTGTTCGTCACTCACTCGCTCCAGCGCTTCATGATGCCTCCGTTCTTCTTGGCTCGCAGCGTGTTGCTGGCCGACTCGGACAGAGGCTCGATCTCGCAGGACAGATTGTAGCTGCAGCGACGAGAAAACACAATCGATTCATTGGTCTTATTCATCTATTTTTATCTATTATTCATCTGTTTATTACATTTTTCCAAACACGACAGCTTCAAAACTGTGACAAAAGACAGTGAACTGACTCTATTAGACTGAAACTACAAGTAGGTCCCCGAAAATTAAATTTGTATATTCAATATTAATATTTTCTATAATTAAAAAGAATCAATACATGGCATCCTGGCATCTATCGACATGCAAAAATCATCCTGGTATGATACTTTTACTTCGTATCCAGACCTCTCAGTCTTAACAGTAANATGAAGAGAACAGACTATCCACAAGTAAAGTAAAAGTACCTCAAATGTGTACTTAAGCAGAGTACCTGAGTAACCGTACTCCCTCACACCCTGACTCTGGTGTCTCTTCCTCACCTTTCTCTCGTGTCCCTCCGGAGAGTCGGACAGGAAGCTGGCGTTCACGTCCTCCAGGTCCGAACCGCTGGAGCTGACGGAGGTGACGCTGAGGGCGTCTCCGCTGTCCCCCCCGCCGCCCTGGTACGGCCTGTAGTGCGAGTGGTCGAAGGACTTGGAGTGAGATCCCGGAGCGCTGCTGCAGCCGGCCTCCGTCAGCTGCCGGCTGGACGCCAAAGACAAACAACAACAGTCGTGATGCTGCAG
>NW_024623228.1:0-3939 GCF_008729295.1 Plectropomus leopardus
TGTAATGTGTGACCTAATTACTTGTCACTGCATTTGTCCTCTGTGACATACTGCTCCCAGTGGACTTTGTCTTAATTACTAGAAATCCCCTTTTTTCATTTGGGAAAAAATGACTTTTGAGATACATGTTTTCAAATCTAAACCCAGATTATTCACCAGAATTTGTTGCCTCCAGTCATCAGCGATGTCTGACCTGATTCCTTGTCATGGTGTTTGTCTTTGGTGACATGCTGTTACCTAGTGGCCATTTGCCTCCATGGCAGGAAAGTCCCTAAATTTTTGTTAAATGACATCAGTTACAGGAAACAGCCTCTTCTTCACGGAGGAAAAAAAAATCTCTGTGGTTTCTGTTATCACAGCTGATACCACAGTTTATCTGCACAATGACACATTGTAATCTCATGTCTGTGTGTCTGTAGCTTTTCTTATCCAGATATTTCTTTTGATTAAATAAATTCCTCATTAACTTAAGTTGCAGCAGCATTTCAGGGTGCGATGAAAGTGAGATCACATTAGTTCTTAATGACTAAAACCTAAATATTTGTTGTTCCTGTCCTCCCTCTATGTTTCCCAGCAGGGCGTGCACAGTGTCCCATGGCAGTGCAGGAGCTGGGCATCAGCCTGTCCATGATGGGCGTCGCCGGGACGATCCTGATCTGCGCTCTGCCCATGTGGAAGGTGACGGCGTTCATCGGCACCCACCTGGTGGTCATGCAGGTGTTCTGGGAGGGTCTGTGGATGACCTGTGTCAGTGAGTACACGGGTCAACTGCAGTGTAAGCTCTACGATGCTCTGCTGGACCTCTCACCAGACCTCCAGGCGGCCCGTGGCCTCATCTGCATCAGCCTCTTTCTGGGATGTTTGGGATTCCTCATGTTCCTCCTGGGAGCACGCTGCACCAACTGCCTGAGCCACGCGAGGATCAAGGCTCGGGTGGTGCTGAGCTCCGGGGCCATCTTCTGCCTGTCAGCCCTCACCACCATAGTGGCTGTTTCCTGGACGGCCAACTCCATCATCAGGGACTTCCACAACCCGCGCGTCCCTGAGGTGCTGAAGAGGGAGCTCGGAGCGGCCATATATATCGGCTTTGTGACCTCTGGGCTGCTGTTCCTTGGGGGAGCCATTCTGTGCACCAGCTGCCCTCCACAGAGGGCCAGGTTCAACTCCGCTGGGTACACACAGGCCAGGACACCCACACACAGCAGCTACGCCATCAAGAACTATGTTTGAAATGAAAAATTACGTCTGAACACGAGTAAACAGAACGCAAATAAGTTCCCACTTACAAGTCTAGTGTGTATGACTAAGGGGGATATATTGGTGACACAATTCGTGTTACTTTGTATTAGTACATTGTATATTAGAAATGGAGTCTAATGTAACAAGTATGTTTTCTCTAGTGTATAATCACCTGAAAATAAGCATCATTGTGTTCTCGTCACCTTAGAATGAGACGTTTATGTGTACAAAGGGAGCAGGTCCTCATATATGGAGCTCACCATTTTAGCTTCTACAGTTTAGTTTCTACAGCAGCCCAGAACAGACAAACCAAACACTGGCTCTAGATGTGGCCATTTGCATTTTTGCTTTGGACACAATAGTTAGCAGCCAATAATGGCTCCTAGCATCAGGAAAACACAGATTTTTAAAACTGAAACTGCTTTATGTAGTGTTTTCACTGGTTGAAATCAATTGATCTGTTTTTTGTGTTTTGTTTTTTTTTTGTTGTTGTTTTTTTTTAAACTTCCTGAATGTCTGGATCTTAAATGAGAAAAACGACGTGCTCAACACCATAAGAAAAACACTGATATTGAACATGAAACAGCTTTATTTAGTGTTTTCACCTGTTTTAATCACATGCTTTGATTATTTTGGGGAGGAAGGATCTTTCCAGTTAAAAATCCTCCTTCCTGCCCAGTCCTAGGGGGGCGGGACTTAACCTAAACCTATCAGGCCTCACCTGAGCTGACATGAGGCCTGATCAGGGCCTCCTCAGTCTGTCCATTTGTTGGTCTGCAGTTGGTGTGGCTCATCCTCTGCAGCTGTTCACCTGCTGCATTGTTTGAGTAAGTTACTTATATTGGTTGTGGTAACTGCTGTTTCTTTGTTTAATGGGGAACAAGTGCTTTGATTTGATCTAATTATTGTTTTCATTTGTCAGTCAACTATTTATGTAGACATCCTGTGAGAGGACAACAAACTCATGCTTTAACTGGTTTACCAGTGCAGAGGCTTTTTAAAGGACCCAGCTACCACAGAGTCCAGATTCTGCACTTTCCACAATGTTGTCAGACACTAAAAGTAACAATCTGAGCCTGTCAGTGGCAAAAACAAACACTTTGAGTTGACATAAACTGATGAGGCACAAATGCCATCAGTGATTACTTTGCAGTCTGTCTCACTGCTGCAACCCTCTCACTCAATACCGGACCAATTTCAAATATCATTTCTAATATTGGTGTCAGTCTTTGTGGCTCGCTACACAGAGGAAACATCAGCAGCCACAGATGCAGACCAAGTACACCCTCATTACCCTGCAACTCGCAGCTTGTAAAAACTTGGTTAATAATTCTTAAGCCATGTTGGTAATGTATCCCAGCACATAGCAGTTTTTCAGGTATTTTTGTGTTGTTTGTTGGCACATGGAGATGACGAAGATGCACCCTCAAAAAGTCAGTGGAGAGTGATCAGTTGTTTCCCCTCCGGTGTGGGCGAGACTTTAATGAGCTTTGTTTCTATGGTGTGTGGGTGGGCGATGTGTGTCAAATCCACAAGAATGTCAGAATCAAAGGTTTTCCAGTGGAACATTTCAGTGAAATAAGATCATCAATGTTTCTCTGACGCTGTTCAGCTCATTGCACGTCGACTGCTAGTCCAGCATTTACTGATGTATGCTCACGTTTATTCCTCTGATAACTTCAGATCCAGACATTCAGGAGGAGAGGAATTATCCTCAGAGGTCTCTTCCTCTCCAAAACAAATAGACCAGTGTTTTTACTGGATTTAAACCAGAAAAACCTCTGAGTAAAGCAGTTCTACGTAAAAATAAAAATAAAAAGCTGCTCGTCGCGGAGGGGCTCCTAAATATGATGGCTGACACAATAACATGAATGGCTACATTTATTTGAGGATTTTGACTTGACTTTTTCTCACATTTTAGGGAGGAGCTCAGGGTGTAGAATGATCTCTTAATCAGAAATGTATAAAACGTAGCTCCTCAAAGTTAAAGGTCAAGTGTGTGGGATTTAGTGCCATCTAGTGGTGAGGTTTCAAGAGTGAAACTTCTTACTCTTGAAACCTGTAACAAAAACACATGATTGTTATTTTCATGTGATTATCCATTAAATAAAACATATTTATCATAGTATATTCCATTTCTGCCAATATATCCCCCAACATCCTACAAACTGGACCTTTACTTCAACATTTTAAGTGAAATTCTTTTTAAGATTTTGTTGTTTTTTTGGGGGGTTTTTTTGGTGCATTTTTGCCTTTAATCGATAGGACAGCACAAGTGTGAAAGGGGGGGGGGGGTGACATGCAGCAAAGGGTTGAGGCGAACCCGTGGTCGCTGGGGCGAGGACACAGCCTCTATAGCGGCACCTGCTTTGTCCACTCAGTCACCAGGCGCCCAAAGATTTTTAGTGAAAATTATGTTAGCATACATCAGGTGCCAGAGTGCAGTAGGCAGCATCAAAATAAAGCTTGTTTATCAAAAAAAAGTGCCAGTGGAGGATCCCCCCGCACCCCCAACATAGGTCCTAGCTGAGCCCCTAATGTCCTCAAATCCTAGAATGTCCTAAAAGCCTAGAAATATTCTTACATCCTAGAGACCTCCCAAAATTGTAGAAATGTCCTACAATCCTAGAAATATTCTTACATCCTAGAGACTTCCCAAAATTGTAGAAATGTCCTACAATCCTAGAAATGCCCTAAAAA
>NW_024623229.1:0-1285 GCF_008729295.1 Plectropomus leopardus
TCACTATTAACATCCATGTGAATGTTAAAATCCCCTACGATAATAATTTTTTCATATTTAAGCACTAAACATGATATAAGCTCAGAGAATTCAGGTAGAAATTCAGAGTAAAGGCCAGAGGCGCAGTACGCTATAACAAATAGAATTGGCTGTAGAGTTTTCCAGGATGGGTGAGAGACTAAGAAAAAGGCTTTCAAATGAACTATAGTTTAACTTGGCCTTCGTGTGGATTGCTAAGCTTGAATCAAAAATAGCAGCGACTCCCCCTCCTCGGCCAGTGTCCCGTGCAATGTGACTATTTATATGACCAGGAGGAGTGGATTCATTCAGGCTAACATACTCACCAAGATAAAGCCAGGTCTCAGTGAGGCATAATAAATCAATATGGTTATCCAATATTAAATCAGTGACTAAATGAGCCTTGGTTGATAAGGATCTAACGTTCAAGAGTCCGCATTAATTCTCCTGTTATGATGCTGTTTGACAGGAGATGAGTTAATTTTCGTGAGATTTTCTTGTTTCTTTTGTTTAATTTAGCTTTAAACAAATGAAGTGGTCGGGGGACAGACACCGTTTTTATAACATTTACATTATGGGTGTGTGACTGTGCTAGAAGCTCAGAGAAGCGTGTAAGACTGTGACTCTGCACCCTGGTCCCAACTCTGGATTGTCATGGCTTTGGGCCTCTAATAAACTCGGCCAGATTCCTTGAGAGGAGAGCCTCAGGCATATGGAGCTCACCTGGTGAGCTAGAGGCTGCCCCAATGTACTATGACTTTTTAATGCCATTTTGGATGACATACTATACTGTGCTTTTATGCAGTTTTGGACAACATGATATACTATGACGCTTTTATGCCATTTTGGATGGCAAATTATACAATGACGTCTTTGTGCCAATTCAGAAGACATACTATACTATGATTTTTTTTATAGGATGTTGGATAACATAATATACTATGAGTTTTGTAGGCCATTTTACACAATATACTACACTTTGATGTTATTCATGCCTTTTTTAGATGACATAGTACACCATGACTCTCTATGTCCATTTTGGATGTCATACTAAACTATGATGGTGTCATGTCTAGGAAATTATGTTGTTGTTTTTTTGTCTTGTGTCTATGTTGTCTTGTGATATCCTGTTTTAATCCGAACTCTCCTCTCGTTTCAGGTCACTTACTTCCTCCCTTTGTGTGTTTTCCCGCAGTTGTGATTGTCGGCCCCGCCCTGATTGTCTCCGCCTGTTCCCCCTTACCTTGTGTATATATAGTCTGCGTCT
>NW_024623230.1:0-1242 GCF_008729295.1 Plectropomus leopardus
CAAAAATGTCAAAAAATGACATGTCCCAAAAACTGCTAAAAACGACATGAAATGACTTTAAATAGCCTTCCAAGACACGCCATAGCATTGAAAGATGCAAAAAGGGCCAAAAACACCATAATTTGACATGTTGAAAAAATGGCCGAAAATGCAAGGCTATAGTATGGCAAAAATGTCAAAAAATGACATGTCCCAAAAACTGCTGAAAACCACATTAAACGACTTTAAATAGCCTTCCAAGACACGCCATAGCATTGAAAGACGCAAAAAGGGCTAAAAATAAGACGATTTGGCATGTTGAAAAAATGACCGAAAAATGCAAGGCTATAGTATGGCAAAATGTCAAAAAATGACATGTCCCAAAAACTGCTAAAAATGACATTAAACAACTTTAAATAGCCTTCCAAGACAAATCTTAGCAATGAAAGGCACAAAAAGGGCCAAAAATACCATAATTTGGCATGTTGAAAAAATGACCGAAAATGCAAGGCTATAGTATGGCAAAAATGTCAAAAACTGACATGTCCCAAAAACTGCTGAAAACATCATTAAACTACTTTAAATTGCCTTCCAAGTCACGCCATAGAATAGAAAGTTGCAAAAGGGGCCAAAAACACAATAATTTGGCATGTTGAAAAAATGAACGAAAATGACGCGCCATAACATACCATATTGAAAACAGGGCCAAAAAACAGTCAAAGAGTCATAAAAAAGCATGTTGAAAAAATGGGAAAAAAATAGTATTGCAAAATTGTCAAATTTTGACATGTCCTAAATATGGCTGTAAACCACTTATTATAGCTCACAGAAATGTGCCATAACACAGCATGTTGAAAACGGGACCAAAAAAAGGCAAGAAAGTCATTACATAGCATGTTGAAAAAATGGCTAAAAATCACAAATTTTGACATGTCCCAAAAATGGCTGAAAAACGCTTAATATATGTCAAAGAGACACACCATAGAATACCATGCTGAAAACAGGACCAAAAAACGGCCAAAAAGTCATAATATAGCATGTTGAAAAAATGGAAAAAAATCGCATACAATAGAATGGCAAAAATCTCAAATTTTGACATGTCCCAAAAAATGGCTGAAACATGCTTATTATAGGTCAATAGACATGCCATAGCATACCATGTTCAAAACAGGGCCTAAAAATGGCCAAAAAGTCATGATATAGCATGTTGAAAAAATGGCCAAAAATCGCATACTGTAGTATGTTGAAAACAGGGCCAAAAAA
>NW_024623231.1:0-2238 GCF_008729295.1 Plectropomus leopardus
AACTTTTAATAATTTTTAGTACATTTTCACAGTAATACTTCCTTACTTTTACTTAAATGCTATTGTCAAAGCAGGACTTTTCCTTGTAACACAGTATTTTCCCAGGGTGATTAAAGCACTTTCATTGAAGTAAAGGATCTGAATACTTCTTCTACCACTGAACATAAGTTAGCCCTCCAGAGAGATCAAGTTGTGTTTCCACTGTCCTGTAATGAGAAGCTGTAGATTTCACACAGCATGAATGCTGCACATCTCACAGAGCACATCTGATATCTGAACGTCATTAACGGCTTACATCTGCGTCCAGGACACAACAGCACCTGTTCACACTGTTGTCGTCAAGTTGCCTGCTTATCTAATGACCTGTCTGTCTGCGAGGGCCTCGCTAACAGCCTGCAGAAACTTTTTAATGCTGTGCAGCGATTAGCTACAACTGACACCAAATGTCAAGACTCTTTAATGGAAATGTCCCATAAAGCTGCGCTGACAAGATGAAATATAAAACTGCAGAGCAGCGCGACAGAAAGTAAATTAAATAGATTTTACTTTAAAAAGGTCACAAGAAGTGCTTTTCATAGTGTTGTGATGTTTATTTTTCTGTTCTGGAAGCAGTGGTGAGCTAATCCATTCTCCTGTGGGTTTTTTATTGTGGACATTGTTGCTCTCAGCAGAAGAGGAAGCTGGTGAATCAATACAGCCGATGATGCGACTTTGCCTCTTTAAATGTACCGAGGAAAAAACGTGGTTTGCCTAAATGATTAAGCGTATTAGCTGCCTCCATTAACACAGTCCTGCCCTGTGTGTTCAGTGAGAGAGGCATCACACACCCTCTTATTACATTTCTGCATTTAACATCATAATTGTGTACATTTTTTATTGATTTTTTCTCTGTCAAAAGGATTATTTGACATATACATACATGTTTATCAGTAAATACCAGCTGTCAAGTTTAAATATATTAAAATTGTCTTATTTCTCACAAATAGCATTGCAAGAAAGTGGTTAAATATTTAAATAGTCACTTTAATGTCGGATTCTGTGCAGAATATGACTTTGGTGCCATCGTTAGATGCTGGATTTAAATTATGTCGAAAATTATTGAAGAGAGGCTAAAGTTTAAGGCCAAATTAATAATCAGAACTATTATGATTATTAATGTAATTTAATGTAATTTCATTTAATTTCATTTAATTCAAGTCAAGTCAAGTCAAGTCAAGTCAAGTCAAGTCAATTCAATTCAATTTTTATTTTATTTTTATTTATTTTATTAGGGTTAGGGTTAGGATTTAATTTTTTTATTATTATATTTATATGACCAAATAACACATACACTCCAGTTCAGTGTTTTTAAACAGCACAGGGAGCGCAGTGAGGAATTAATGCAGATGTATGCCGACCCACAGGACGACCTCTGACAGAGAAACAAAGCGAAACATTTTATAGCTTTCTGTTGAGGGAGAGACGGTTCTTCTGCTGCTGCTGCTGCTGAAATCTGCTGAAACATAAAATGATGAAATAAGAAGTGAATAATGAAATCTGCTGAGCCAGCCGAGCGCCGGCGATGTTTCATCCCTTCAGCCCCACAGACATCGCATTACATCATCAGCAAATCCTCGTATTGGATGGACTCACGCTATTTCTCTAACCGTCTCCGCAGTCAATCACTTTCATTCACAATCAATTCAGAACGTAAACAGGAACTCTGTTGTATTCATAGAAAAACATCATCAGTTAAGTGTCACTAGACTGTGTTTGACTGTCTACGGCGGCTCTAAATTTAACTGAAAGTGAGTCGTAGTTTTTTGGATTTATCACGATGCAGATGCTTCTCAACATCCCAGACAAAAATGTCAGGCTTTAGTTTAACTATACCTCTTTTTTCATGAGAACTGAAGATGCACAAAACTCATTTTTTAATGGTTCCACTATTTCATTTTTATGAGCAACAACATTGCGGAGGCGCAATGTTTTCAGGTTTTCAGTGCAGCTGTTTATGCCATTTTTTCGGTATCTCAACAACACGTTGAGAGAATTTCTTCAAATCTGGCACAGACATCCTCATGCACTGTATTAAGAACTGATAAGAATTTCGTGCTTGAAGGTCAAAGTTCAAGGTCATTGTGACCTCACAAACATGTTTTTGGCTATGGTTACATTTGCTTGGCAGTATCTCTCGTTCATATTATAATAAGACAAGATAGAACTTTATTAATCCCAAAGGAAATTCTTGTGCCATAT
>NW_024623232.1:0-6139 GCF_008729295.1 Plectropomus leopardus
CACACACACACACACACACACACACACACACAAACACCGTTGTGCAGTTGAGATGTTGTCATGAGCAACTTGAGGTAGGGTGGCAAGGACTTTGCGTTAGTCTTCGGTGCAAACATAGAATTAACATAACAAGAGGAAATAAAAAATAAGGCAAAGTGCACTCATGAATATAGTAAAGTTATAATAAAAATATGAAAAAGATACTTTCTAAGTACTCTAACATTAATATTTGTACAATATAGCTTTTTTACAATACGCTTAAAGGCGATGGGTGTGTAGGCTTCTCTCAGGATACAACTATTTGACCCAAAACTCATTTCAGAAATAATTTCCTAAAAAACCTTCAATTTTTTTATAATCTTTCCACAAGAAACTGTAAAACGGTTAAAACGGAAGATTTTCTCTGAGATGAAACTATGTTTGTGTCTCTGACCTTTCTCTGAACACACACACACACACACACACACACACACACACACACACACATCTTGGTTCTCGTTTTGTTTCTTTTTACACCTCAAACACTGCAGTTCAATATTCTCTGTGTCCAATCTCACCTGCTGTCATCCGGCACCACCTGCTTTCTGCTGCTTATTCTTCAAAGAATTTTTTTTTTTTTTGAGAAATCTTCGGCGTCTCCTCGCAGCCCGCCCGCCCGCGCTCACTCGCCGGCTCTCGGACTCTCACCTCCTCAGGTAGATTGAGTTTTCAAGGTGAACGTCCCATTACAGGAGAAGGTTGACAAATTAATTTGGTGGGCGCCTTGTTGCAGTGTGGGTAGCGATAGTGACCGGCCTGTCAATTTGAGAAATGAGGTGTAGCTCAGCAAGCCAGATGGGAGAGAAATTGAACAGCACATTAGCTAATTACTTATGCAAATCACCGCCAGTCGCTGCACCTTAACTTAAGCAGGCTGGATGACACTCGGGGAGGCTGGTGGAGAGTTTTAGCTAATGCTAATCCAGACGTACACCCCCCACCCCCCTCCGGCCGCCTCACCCCTCAGCCCCTCACCTGCTGCAGGAGCAAAAAACCTGCAGCCGAGCAGAAAATAGATCGCACCGTGTGAAACAAATATTACCTCACCTCAGTGAAGGAGACGCAAACACCGTGAACAAGTTAGAAAATGCTTCCAAAGTCTCAACTTTGTGTTTAAAGTGCAGTTTATGGATAACGAAACAGACGTCACAAACATAATATAAGCTGCAGAGCATTTTAATGAAAGGTCTCTTTGTCTACAGTAGCATCTTTACTCCCAAAGTTTTCATCAATGACTTTAAAAGCTTCCATAAGTGCAGATTTCGACTTTTTTCCAGGTTCTTTAAATCTTAAATCACACATGGAAACGGAGCTGTTATCTATTTGATTCTTAGTGAATTGGTGAAAAATGTTCATCTTGTTTTTGATCTAACAAATGTTTCAGCCCTGTCGCCAGGAGAAAATGTTGGCATTTCTGCAAACCACAAATATGTCACGTTTGTACGTTTCATACGTGTCAAATGGTCGTTTCTAAAGTGGCCTAATAAATGAGTTGATGTCATCAGGAGGTGGTGGGAATGGTGGATGAAACAACAAAACTGGTCTTGTTTTAGCAAGTTTTTGCTGCATTTCTGTTGGCTTTTCAGTCTCCCAACGGGATGATTTTTTTAGCGACCTGTCACTGGTTTTTCTTGCTTGGATAGTGACACCAAAAATGTGTAATTTAAGTCAAAACATGATCTCTTCCTAACAATAACCACATGTTTTTTGTACTTGAACCTAACACATTAACCACAGCATACCAAGATCCATAATACTGTGCAAATAACAATAACACTAATACAAAAACAACAGTAAAACATCAGGTTTAAAAGAAAATGGATAAAAACATTTTGGAGCATAATATCCGAAGAAATAATGAAACTTGAATGAACATAAAACTAAAGTAAAATAAGCAAAGGCTCTCTTATAAATGTGACATACCCATAGTTTGCAGAAACATATGTCAACTTTAAAAAAAAAAGATTAAATTTCGAATTCACGTTTTAAAGCATAAGAAGAGTTTAGTTTTGTTGCAAATAAAATCAATGAGAATAGAATAGAATATGATTAATATCGGCCAAAGTGATTTTTTTTTTTTTTTTCACTTTTGCATGAATTTTTCATGTAAAATTAGAACAAATTACAAATAGTAACCATTTGGTTTCTTTTTGTTGTTATTATAGTCACCTTCCTACTCCACAGGATCTTCCTCTTAGTTTTAATTTTAGTTTTTATTAGGTTCTTTATGTGTCTTTATTGCAGAAAACAAAAAAAGTTGCAACAAAGGTCATGCTTAATGATCGGCTTCTCCTCCCCTATGACACAGTGATGTTGCATGCAGCTGTTTTTTATTCAAAACACTGATTACACTCAACGACTTTCAGAAAATATCTTTGTTCACTCAATTTGCTCTAAAACAGGTGCATGTTTATTGTAAGAGTGGAGTGTATTTGGCTCAACAAAGTGACTTCTCCACAGAAAACTACTGTTTCCTCGTCTCCAAACATCTGTCAACATTTTCTTTTAACCTTGAGCATCGTAATTCTCCTGCATGAAGCCAATTCAGTGATTTTATGCCTGATCCCAATAAACAAACTTTAGTTAGAAAACACTTATGTATCAGTTCGGAAGAATGAGGACTTTCACACACGAGTAAGAAATGATCATAAAACAAAAAAAGCGTTTTGTTGCACCCGAAATAAATAGATATGTGCCTCTTTGGCCCCACACCACCAGGGGCCCCATGACGTTCAGTCTTTTGTTTATTAGTGTCGGTGGTTTGATTATGGTACAGTATGAGCTGATATTTAACTAATTTGTGGCTCTGTCGTTTAGAGGAGCTTGAAAATCCAGCTCTTATACCTTTTACTCTTTTAGTTAATAATGTGTTCACGTTGTGCAGACTTCTAAAGAAGTGAATGTTTAATGAAATTTCCAAGGCGCACTGGTGGGTTACTGGTTTAATTTGAGCAGAAAATGTTCTCCCCCAAAAGCCAGCGGATAGTTTAATTTGGCCATGGTCATGTTGAGATATATTTATGGCTTCAACTCCAATTTTCATTATTTCAGACAAGTTGAAAAGAGAAAAAGGAATAAAAAGTTGGTTCAAAAGAGAAATTAACATTTGATTTATTTCAAAAATGTAAAAAAGAAAATAGAGAAATTAATACAAACAAGCAGACAGACAAAAAAAAAGTACTATTTACTTACAATGAACAACATCAAGAATACCACATGATGACTTGGTTTACATATTCAAAAGGGTTAAGAAGAATTTATTAAATGCCACCCCTTCTTCATAATTCAATGAATTTTAATTAACCGGCTTCCTTACTAATGTGAACCTATACCTATTTGACATATATGCATATACTTACATACCTTAAATCAAATATTTACAATTTTACATTATTATTTACAGAAAACGAGGAAGATAAATAGGAAGGAAAAATAAATATCAAGTAACCAAATAAACAGTAAACCCCTTGTGATTATCAGACTCCTTCTTCACCCCCACACCTCGTAAAAATCATGTTTTTATACATTATTTTAAAGATAAGAGTGATTTTCTGATTTGATGTGTCGTGGAGGAAAAGTAAAAACTCTAAATTTGAATTGATTGGTTGCGTCAAATATCTTTTTTTTTTTTTTTTTTTTTTTTTTTTTAAGATTTCTACAAGAACTAGAAGGGATCATTACAGCAGCCAAAGCGGGATGTAGTCAGCAAAGCACATTCAAGCCTTCAAGTCTCTTTCATTATAGTTAGAGACTCTGTATACAATTAACATTGTAAAAATAATCAATTAAATACGATAAAAAAAAAACCTACGCATCCCTCTAGAAGAGGTTAGCAATGATTACAACAAAGCACTTATTTTGTGTCGTAGTTTTTTACCAACAAGTAATATTTTTTTTTTATTTGGCATATTTGGCAATTGCAGTAAATATCTGAATGACTGCATCACATCTGCATGCAGGAAACACACACGTGCGTACACACCAGTCAGCCTCCATTAGTTTATTAAGATTCCTACATTGACCATCAGGAGCCTCCTGTGATGCTGATCCCTCCCCATCTGCGGACTAACTAAAACCCCCTCTTCCTCCTCCTCCTCCTCTTCTTCATCACTACCCAGCGTCCCGGCCTGAGACTCGGTGGCCAGGTGTTCATTTAACGCCTAACGGCAGCTCAGTAAGGACGCCCCTGAGTCCGCTTCACGCCGCCGCCAGCCGAGCGAAGACTCCACTCTGCCAAAACTCCCCTCTCCCCCATAAACCCCCGTTACCCTCCTCCTCCTCCTCCTCCTCCCTCCTTTCTTTCTTTCTTTCCTTCCCTCCCTCCATTGTTTAAACTCGTGTATGTTAACCTCAGCGGTGATGTCACCTCCACCTCCACCCTCGTCCTCTTCCTCTGTCGGTGATAAACGGCGCAGACGTCCAGCAGCTGGACACTAAAGGCTCCTTTACAGCTGGGGCTACGGGAAGCAGGAGGGGACAGATTTGCTTCACATAGACGAGCAGCTTTTTATGGGATTAAACCAAACTGGTGGTGAATTTTAAACCAGACTGACCTGCACAGCAAGATAAAGATGAGCAGAGGATCCAAATTATTTCTGCATTAAGTCCAAATTTACTTTAAAGATGTTCTTATGTTTGTGTTGATTTTTACAAAACAAACATCTCTTTGGAGTTATTAAGTGATTAATGTGAGTCATTTTTGCTCATGCAGTACGGCTGTTCTCAATGCCAGTTTTGGGGCACCTGAGCTTCGTTATAAAAAATCCTGATTTTTATTTTGTTTTTTTCTAAAGATTATTTATGACATAGATTCTGTTCATGGAGCGCCTGCTCTACCAACTGAACTACTAGGCGCCTCTAAATAATCATTATTAATCGCAGCTTCGTTGGTAATCTGGTGTCCTTCAGAAGTCGTTAAAACCATCACTTGGTCAGTGATTCCACGTCAGACATAAAAAAAACATCCTTTCACGTCGGTAATATATGATGTCAGGCAGCATCAGTGTGCATACCGCCAGATGGCAACATGACTTAAGGAGCTAGAAAGTGCGTGTATGGCACGCAGTAGGGGTTGTGGACGAGTTCAAACACCGGACTTTCACCAGGGAGGTTGGTTTTTGCTTTCTGCATGAATATTGAGCCAAAACATGATGATTTTTACGAAGAATAATCTTATGCAATAAGGAAATATGCATGAATACAAGATGTTTATGCTGTGCATTGTTCCTGCACAGAGCTGTTAGTTTCTATGCTTTCTGGCAATGTGTTTATTTGGGTTGAATGCCGATTAAATCATATATCATTTTAAAGAAACAGCCCATCCTCCCGCCAAAAAACGGCCTTATGTGTCGTCTGTGCAAGCATCTTATTACAGCCCACATTTATGTTTATTGTTAGTTACAAAGTCTGCGTAGCAAGGAGGTCAAGGTGGATGAACATGTCAAACAGACACAGTGCTTTGACCGAAGAGGCTGCTGTTTGTGTCCTCTGTGAAACCAAAAGTCAACATAACAAACTTACTTATGTTTTCTCTAAATCTAAGTTTTGGTGTGTAACTGCGACCGTTTAATTCGTTATGTACAGTTTATACTTGGGGTTGTTGTGGGTGAAGCAGGATGCTGGTGGTGGTGGTGGAGGGTACTCTCCCAGCATGCACGGCGTTCCCTCCCTCCCTCCCTCCCTCTGCGGGCTTTACAGCGGGGCTTAGCGTTTTGTACGTGGACCGTCTTCCTAATCACACCTCGCTAATCCGACCTGTCAAAACCAAACCTGATGCTCCAATCAAAGACCCCTCGATCCACCCGCTGCATGGTCACCCTTTAATTAGCTCATCTCGCCCCTGCTAGAGGATGCTGGGAAAAAAAGAAACATAGTGAGTGAAGGAGAAAAAGACAAAGCGAGCGTTGGAGCTCCTCGTTCCTCTGGAGGCTCCGTGTCCGTTAAAATCGAGCCGAGCCGGGGGCGCCAGGCCACCTAGTTCGGAGAGCAGGTGTGTGTGTATGTGTGCGTGCTTGCAGGTGTGCATAAAGGAAGTGAGAATGATAGACTCGACCGTGTGTGTGTGTGTGTGTGTGTGTGTGTGTGTGTGTGTGTGTGTGTG
>NW_024623233.1:0-1750 GCF_008729295.1 Plectropomus leopardus
TCTTATGAGCTTTTTTTCAGAAAATTGCTGTTATTTGGCTCAACACTTTAAAACAGCGAAACTCAACCCGCTACTCAACCAGGGGCCACAGGGGCCACAGGGGCCACAGGGGCCACAGGGGCCACAGGGGCCCAATACAGCTTTCTCAGATTTTTAGGTCAATTCGAAAGTGTTAGGATGTTTCTATGATTTTAGGACATTACTCAGATTTTTAAAAACGTGTTTAGGATTTTTGGGATTAAGTGTGCATGCAGCCTGATGCAGCCATTTCTGCTTGTTTTTCTTAATTTTTCCTGCTTTTAGCTTTTTTAAAAAACTTGTTCTATTTATTTTGCATTTTTCCATTGTGTCCTCTCAAAACATGCTGTGAGAGAGAGATCTTTTTCCACTATTTCACCACGAGGATAAAAAATGTGTTTCTGATTCTGACTTTAGGACATTTCTAGGATTTGAGGACGTTTTTAGGATTTTGGGACATTTCTAGGATTTGAGGACATTATTGTCTTAGCTGTGTCCTCTGTCGGGGGAGTGGGGGATCCTCCTCTGGTTCTTTATTTGATGAACAAGCTCTATTTTGATGCTGTTTTATGTCTGAATAAGAAAATGGTTTGGGGGGCCCCCCGACACCCTCTCAAGGGCCAGTCTGGAATGAAGATATGAACCAAAAACAACGAAGAAAAAGAAGAGGGCCAAGGACTGACCTCTGTGGGACCCCAAACTAAATGTTTACTTCATGAAACGGGCGCTCTTAATAGGTTCATACAGTTTTTATTATTTATTTCTTAAATACTCACGTAACCACTGAAGAACTGAACCTTGACAGTCAGAAGAACTTAAGTCTGGCTGGTAAAATGTTATAATTAACCACATCAAAAACTTTTTATTAGTCCAGAAAAATTCTGACTATGTATTTCTATCTAGGGCTGACGGAGTCTTATCAACCAGTGATAAAACATCCACATATGACAAGTAGCTTTACAATCTGTCTTGTTACCACGCACCCAGTAAACTTCCACTTTCCATAAAAGATTTCTTTCGGACTCAGAAGCAGACAGGTTTTTCTCCTGTATGAGTTCTCATGTGTGCCTTCAGATGTGACTTGAGGCCGAATCTTTTCCCACACTCAGAGCAAATGAATGGCTTCTCTCCTGTGTGGATTATCATGTGTCTCTGTAAACTTCCGCTCTGTGTAAAATCTTTGTTGCAAATAGAGCAGATGAACGGTCTCTCTCCTGTGTGAGTTCTCCAGTGCTCCTTCAGATTGCCCTTTGTGCCAAATCTTTTACCACACAGTGAGCAGTTAAATGGTTTCTCTACTTTGTGGATTGCCATGTGTATCTGTAAACCTTCACTCTGTGTAAAAGATTCCTTACACACTGAGCAGCTGAATGTTTTTTCTCCTGTGTGAGTTCTCATGTGTCTCTTCAGACTGCCATTGGTGCTAAATCTTTTCCCACATTCAAAGCAGCGAAATCGCTTCCTACCAGAAGGACATCTTAAATCACTGACAGGCACTTGATCATTTTTCAGACAGTTTAAACCTGACTGAGGTTCTCTGGTCTCCTGCCAATCATCACTGTCAACAGTCTCAGGTTCAGGACAGTCTCCAGTCTTGTCCTCACTGACCAGCTGTAAGTATCCGTCTGGATGTGAGTCCCTGTCTGGTTCTGGTCCTCCACAGTCCTCTCCATCAGCTTCTGTTTCCATCTGTTCAGTTAGTCTTTGATGAAGCTGTGAGGACTGAGGTTTC
>NW_024623234.1:0-2339 GCF_008729295.1 Plectropomus leopardus
CGTGTTCAGGTGTAGCGTGTTCAGGTGTAGCGTGTTCAGGTGTAGCGTGTTCAGGTTAACATACTGACCACGTGTTTGTGTTCTGGATGATCAGAGTTGACCACAAACTGGTAGATTTTCCTCTCCAGGTAGAAATTTAAAAACACCAAACTCAACAACACCAACCTAAAATCACACACACACACACACACACACACACACACACACACACACACACACACACACACACACACACACGACTCAAAGATTGGCAGCTCTGTCTACGGTGGCCCTGAGGGTCAAAACAAACACAAAAGCTTTTCTTTCAGAAAACTAACAGCGTCGTGTTCAGTGAACCGGCTCGTCGGAGACTTCTCTGAAACGTTTGTGTGGTTTGGGAAATAGCAGGTGGTGAGGAGGAGGAGGAGGAGTTACCTGGCTCTGGAGGAGCGCTGCGTGCAGGTGAGCAGGAAGGCGGAGCAGAGGGCGGCGGCGTTGTAGCAGCAGGAGCTAAAACTTTGCGCCTCCATCAGCAGGAAACTCTGCAGGAAGGAAACTCTGTGAAAGAGCTCAGACAGCACCTCCTGCTGCTCCCTGGAGACGCTGCTGAGCTCCGAGAAGACGGAGCGCAGACCTGACCAGAAGACAGGGGGGCAGAGGGACAGACAGGGGGACAGAGGGAGAGACAGGGGGACAGAGAGAGGGACAGGGAGGCATTTTTACCCTGGGTAGAGTCTCTCAGGCTGTTTACTATTTTGCCCTGGGTAGAGTCTCTCAGGCTCTTTATTGTTTACCCTGGGTAGAGTCTCTCAGGGTGACTCTTAGCTCCTCCCCATTGTTCAAGATCTTCTGCTGTGCCTGTAAGGCAGTATTCTGGGCATCAATCAGGTCCTCAGCCATCTGCCTGGTGGACTGAAGCTGCTCCGCAACACCTGCTGAACTCTCCGTTAACCTGGCGCGTGCGCACACGCACACACACACACACACACACACACACACACACACACACACACAGGTGTGTTACAGGTGTGCATATTACCTGTCCAGGTGTCACACCCGTGTGTGCGTGCAGGTGTCTCACCTGTGGACGGTGTCCTCTGCACGGCTCTGCCAGGCCTCAGACTGCAGGAAGTGACAGATGGAGTGTGTGTGCGTGAAGAACTCGGTGTAGGTGTTGAAGGCGATGGCGTCCATCCGAGCTGTACACCTGCTGACCTCCGAGCCCTCGGGGCATGATGGGAAATCTCTCCCTGAGCTGACAGACGCAGACGTTAAAACGACAGACGGCAACAGTCTCTTTTTTATCTTTTGTTTCCCCAAACAGTGAAAAAAAAACTGCCAAAAATTATTAAAGAAAAAAAAAATCCCCAAAATGTTCAAAGAAAAGAAAATGACTTTTTTTTAAATCACCAAAAAAGTTGAAGCAGGCCTGCGGGATTAGAAATGCACATTTTCTTCAGAACATTTTGGTGGTTTATTTACCAGCAGCAGTCTGAGCTGAGCCCTTTCTGTCAGACAGATCTCTGTCAGAAAAGCCCCAAAACGCTTCAGCTCTGCGTCTCGTCAAAGAAACATCTGTGAGCACAGTAGCTGCTTTGGTGCTCAAAGGGTTAACTCAGATTCACCAAAGTCACACACAAAAACAACACAGACATCTGTCTGACAGAAAGATAAAACAGTGGAAATAATCTAACTACAGCTTTTATTTGTTCACTTATTTGTCGTTTTTTGTGTAGCTGATTTGCATTGTTTGTGTAGTTATTTTTACTTTTCTTTGTTGGAATGTCTGTTTATTTTGTCTATTGTCATTAACGCCAATATTTGTGGGTCAATCTAATTTTGTTTCTTTTCATTTTCATTATTATATTTTTTAATGGATTTTATGGTGTGTGTACAAAGCACTGGAATAGATGTTCTTGAGTTTCTAGATGTTTTCATGCTGTGTGTACAGCTATTTATTTGTTAAGTAAAATCCAATAAAAACATTCACATATAACCTAACTACAGCGTGCACTTTAACCCCTTAGTGCCCGCTGTAATATCACACGCTCGTATCACTGCACACAAAATACACTTTTCAAAATAAAGCTTTAAAAATCTTCAACATTTATATGATTTCCTGCTTTTGTTAAGTTTATTTTTTAACCAACATCAGTCCTAATCATAAATATCAGATATTCAAACATTTTCAGAACTTTAACCCTTTAAATGCCAGGTGTTTCTCATAATGTCACTATGTTTTTAGGTAATAAATAATGAATGATGTTGAGTCTCCTCCTCAGTGTGTGAGTGTAGCTGCTGACAGTCTGGGATATGTCAGTGTGTGAGTGTAGCTGCTGACAGTCTGGGATATGTCAGTG
>NW_024623235.1:0-1618 GCF_008729295.1 Plectropomus leopardus
ATTAATTAAAAGATAAAGCATTAATTGATGTTTGAATGTGGCACAGACCAGCTTTCAATCAAAGGTTCACCGCGGACTCTGATTCTTCTTATCTCTCCAAAAACAAGAGCAGACCTAACAAAGACAGCAACAGACGAGTCATAAGGAGCTAAGTGACAAATAAAGCGTGTGTGTGTGTGTGTGTGCGTGCTTGTGTATTTGTGTGTGAGAGAAAGAGTGATTGAGCAGTGGTTGCTGTTGTCAGGCGTATTGTGTGAAGGTGAGGTGATTCCTCTTCTCTCTTACCTTGTTGTTCTCTTGTCTCTGTCAGCCAGCTGTCTGCTGCAGAGCAGCTCAAAAACACACAAACACAGGACACACATATAATGTAGACTGATCCTTTGATACTCCCACACACGCACAAACACACAGCAGGAAGTAGTAGAGGGAAGTAGTAGTCATCAAGAACAATGTGTTTGTGTGCAAGTACCTTGCTTTTTGCTGGATTCTTAAAAAACAGACTAATTTTTTTGCTTGATTCTGTTAAATAGATGTCGAATAGTTAGTTCAAATCCTAATCAAAGTCACACGACATCAGTCATTGTTTTGAAAACCAGGTTTTTACCTTCACATTCACATAAAAGGAGGAACTAGATAGCGACTTACAAACCAGTTTCCAGGTTACCATAATAACTGACCCCAAGTTTAAATTCACTCTCTTTAATAAATGTCTAAATCTATTATTGTTTTTTCAATTTTCATAAGACATTCTTACTGCCTCTTTTCTCCCTACATTTTCAAAAGAAAACCAATATGCTTAAGGTTCTAAGTTTTAAATATTTGTGAGGGTGTCTGAAATCAGCACAAGTGATGTCAGTCCAGGTTTCAAAGGGTTAACTTGTTTTCAATAAATTTCGTAAAAATGACTGAAATTGACACCAATGTAAAAACCGTACATTAAAAAAAATCAATGCAGAGAATATTATTAATGAATGAAAATGAACAGTATTTATTTAATGCATTTAATATAACAGCAAAGGGTTTGCTGTAATTTAGTTATTAATCTAAATTAGTATATTATTGTTTTTTTTTTTTATGAAAATGAATATATTTTTTTTGGTCCAAAGAAACTGACTTTACAGAATCCATATCTTCACACATCCCCAAGTGTCCACTGATAGTCTTAAAGCTTTGTCATTTTCTCTTTTGCAATAAGAAAATTAAAATTTAAAAAAAAAACTTAAACTAAACAGTCATTTTTACCGCTGCCAGGTTATTGTGTCTTCAGTGTGTTTCAAATAGCTAATTCAGATCCTAATCCTAATTTTCAGTAGACTGAACAACGCACAACACCTGAATTAACACACAGAAGGAAGCTGCAATATTGCACATTTGGGTTTCCTACCCCCAGTTTCTACCCCAAAATATGAACAGAACCAGGTTTTTCATGTCCATGTAAACACACTTTTTTTGGTGTGTGTGTGTGTGTGTGTGTGTGTGTGTGTGTGTGTGTGTGTGTGTGTGTGTTGCTAAATTAGGTGGAGTAACTGACCCCAGAAAAACACTTCCAAAGAAAAAGACAAACCATCAGATTGACTGACACACACACACACACACACACACACACACACACACACAC
>NW_024623236.1:0-3840 GCF_008729295.1 Plectropomus leopardus
GATTCATAGAGTACACACATACACACACACACACACACACACACACATACACACACACACACACACAAGCTGATGTGCACAGTCAACACCTTGTCCAGAGCTGTTGACCCAAAGACACCGGCGAGCACAAAGATGGATGAAGACATGAATGCTTGGGTGGACATGAAAACCAAGACAAAGAGAGATGAAACGGCAGGAAGACAGAAAAAAGCACTATAGATGAATGAACATGAAGCCAGACTGAAAGACATCATCTGCAAGGGAAGTGGAAAAAAGTCATTTTCAAGAGTTTGTGGAAAGAAATGCTCTATGGGGACTTCTTTGGATTGAAAAATGCAAGAAAAGAGCGTTTGAGGTGAAGAACCGACCAGGGACTGTTCAACATGTGACAAATGAGGTGTCAAACCGCACAACATGCTCGAAATATCAAACATTGCTGCTGTTGATCGTTGCTGCTGATCCACTAATGCCGCACACAGTGTCAAACAGAAGGTAGGTCTTCCTGTTTGTTTCTCTAAGGAAAGACCACATGGGGCCTACAGACTACTGTTCCCTGAATGCAGAGGTCTGCAGACTGCACACAAAAACAACAGGAGCCACGATAACATCCACAAACTCGTTCTCTTGACATTGTGTGCAAAGTGAGGTCTTCACAGATAATAGAGAACCCCAGTAATCAGTCCTAAAACCCAGAAATCAGTTAACATTTCAGCACCTGTGGTTTCACGACGTCAGCAGCAACATGTTGAAGCAACTGATTGGATTTTTAGAGTATCTGATGATTTTAATCAACTCCTCCTTCAACTCCGAAGATGTTGCAGGATCAAGGACAAATTTTAATTTTGTTTTTTTAAACTTTAAAAATTACTAAGAAAATCTACCTTCTTCTACCTTCCCTTGTCTCAAAGTCAATGTTTTTTTTTAATGCTTTTTATGTTAGAGGCCTAAAATTAGTACACACAAGCTGAAGAGACGTTCATGTTTTATTCTAAAAGCTTTTATGTGTCTCGAAGGCGGTTGCTAACAAATGGCTAAATGAGACTACAGAATATCATCACACCAAACACAGATGTACAGCCTCGTAGATGTGGTGATGCGTTTGGAGCCCAACATTAGCTTTTTACTTGTGGTGACTGGTTTCTCACCCGACATCTGATCCAACTGATCAAGGTGATTGGTAATCAAACATTACAAATTTTACGAACAAGCTTCGATGCTTTTTTAATGCACTTACTACCAGTAATACTAGTAGTTAAAATAGGTGCTGAGTTAGGAATATTTCACAAATGGTACTGTCAGAAAAGTATTGACTAGAGTTGGAAAAATCATATTGTTAGTATTTTATTACTAGGCCTAATATTTATTTATTTATTTATTTTGCCTAAAATTTCATAAAACATTTGCGCCTTAAGTCTAGCACAGCCAGACCTAATGTCGCTGTTACTCTCAACCAGGTGCAGACTGGAGGTTTTTCTCCTACTGGGCAGTTAGTAGAATTATAGTAATCAAATCCAATTCAAATAAAAACAAACAAAAACATGAGTGACCTTTTCAAGGTTTCCAGCTGATAAAAAGGACTTTTAGCTTCGTGCCTCAGATGAAGAAAACACGATTGCACAACCTTTATCCTTCCAGTATCAGACGAAAAGGTCAGAATCCAAAATCCTGTTCACGTCTCTGAGCTAATATTAGACAACATGTTTCTGAGAATGTTGTTTGTTTGTTCGGAGGAGGAACGAACAGAAGAATCTCTGATCTCATGATTTATCAGAAAGGAAATAAAGGCCTTAGTGGGGCTGCACGATATGCTAAGAATATTGTGATTATCTTTGAGAAATATTAAAACTGTGGTATTAGACATAATTTTAATGGGAATAGTAATTTTCGCATTTCATGTTTACTTAAAAAAAATATGAAATTGATGATAATGTGATGTTTTGCTGGGGTCTGTACCATCAAGCACATTCCATTACGTCTATAAAATGATTTATTTAACCGGGTACCAGCACCACAATTCATTATTTATTATGGCATGCTGTGACACATTTTGCCTTTATCCAAAACGTTTCCTGCAATTTGGATATTGTACTTGGCCATATTGCAATTTTGATGATATTTCCATCTATTATGCAGCCCAAGACATTAGATATCTAATGTCCGTGCCTATAAGTGAATAGCATACAGGAAGTGTACAAAATGCATGCATGTGCATTGCTATCTGTTTTCTCAAAATACATTTAAACAAAGAAAAACAGAAATCCAAAAACTTGCAGGTCATGCACATTGTTGTCTGTTACATTTTTATGAATGGGGCAATGACACTGTGTTCACTGTCTCGTTCAGCAACTCAACAAATAAGCATCTCTTTATGAATATGACCAAAGTAGGATGTTGTCAAAAAATAATTCCTGCAGTGCTTGTATGAATTTGCTTATATCAAGTGAAAAACTATCCGTCTTATATATAAATTGCTTTTGATACAGGCGTCACTTTATTTAGATGTGCGATCAAATACTGAAATGTTATTTGTATGTGTTCCAAAGTCTTTGCTCGACAAACATATAAAAAATGACTTTTTGCAGTTAAACTCCACACTGTTGTAGTTTGATGCCGGGGGCTGCTACAGCTACCAAATATTACCAGTAGCATTTCAGGACTGGGGGGACACTGACCCCTTATCTTTGACTTTGGAGGGAACATAAAACCCAATGCTTACACCCCCCACATAGATGGCACGTATGTGTGCTGAGCATATTGGTGTCACAAAGTTCTGCTACACTTGCTGATTTCAGATCATGTCAGTGCAGATCAGAGTGTTTCAGGCGTCTCCAGTGATGGTTCGCAGCTGCATGCACCGCCTGGCTGGACAATCAAATCACAGTCCATAGTGAGCACATACTGTGCAGGACACAGGACATACAGGCTTCATCACTGTTCCAGCAGTCAGAACAATATGTGGTGTAAACTGGAGCACTTGGTTTGGTTCCCTGGGTCTTCCATTAGTTCGGCACTGTTGACTCTTGGTTTGATTATGGATATGATTTACATGTTAATTACACCTCTTGGCTTTTATATTGCATAAACATGCGTTTCTTCTTCCTGTTAAGTCCTGTTTGACATTTTGTATAGACAACAAGATCCATAGAAAATGTATTTTAGTAAATGTAATAACTTTTTATAGAGCATACGTTTTGAATCAAATTGAAGATCGAGCAATGTTTGGATGGAACTTGTCTTGAAATCTGCAAACCAAGATTTTTAAAAAGTAAATTCTGTCCAGTTTTATATTTGAGTTATGGTTTCCACTTCAGCTGACCTGAACTTACTTAATTTGTAAGACACCTCTTAAAATCTTTTTATATACTTTTATTTTTCTGATTGTTTAATCCATTTTACCTATTTTACTCCTTTTCATGTTGTATAACTCACTGTACTTGAATTGTTTGTGTAAAGCACTTCATAAGGTTTTTTTGCAACTTTTGTTTTGAAAAGCACTATAAAAAATACAGTTTTTCAGAATAAGGAAAAAACTGGTATAATTTGTGCATGTAAACATAGTCAGTGAGATGTGGTGTGGAGCAGGTGGCCTGCATGTAAATAAATACACGTATGCATTTGCATACATACTTTCACCTACATCTACATATATGCACACATAAGCCCATATAGGCATACCTCCACATAATGAGTAAAAAAGTAAGTTAAAGAATAAATCAATGGATAACTAAAAACTATATTTTGTAGCAATGATACTTAACTTGCAGCCCATGGGCCAAATCTGCCCCCTGATAGGGTGCTGGGTGCCCCCTCCCCCAACATTTTTTTAATACAGAGTGCCAG
>NW_024623237.1:0-1556 GCF_008729295.1 Plectropomus leopardus
AACGGGAGGGAAGCAAAAACTGTTATTTTTTTCTTTAAATACTTTAAAAGTTAGT
Organism: Plectropomus leopardus; assembly: GCF_008729295.1. Lineage (NCBI taxonomy): Eukaryota > Metazoa > Chordata > Actinopteri > Perciformes > Serranidae > Plectropomus > Plectropomus leopardus. The sequence continues at coordinate 56 of NW_024623237.1, forward strand.
TTTTCTAGGTGTAATCTTTAAGATGGTGCACAAGACATAATAAACAGAATTTACATGTACTTTTACTTTCAATACTTAATTACATACAATTAGTTTCAGTCCAGTAAATATCAGACTTTTTACTCACATAATATTTTAATGGCTTCAAGTTCTAACATACTTGTACTTTTACTCATGTATAGCTTTTTTTATTGTTTTAAATTTTGTTTTTGTGAATTTCTCTGCCTTAAATAAAACACAGCCCAAACATCGCTTTCGTGTTTAAAAGGTGCTAAAAAAATAAACCTGCCGTGCCCGTGATGACTGAGCGTGTTTAACAGTCTGCAGCTCGTATAAAATACTGTTAACATGATACCAAAAGTGTTAACGAGCTAATTTGCAAACTCAGTAATTAACACCCGGGGGCCTCGTCACCCCTCCGATGACTCCATCAGCTGAATTACTGATGATGTCGGGTGATGTGTCCATAATTATCACGGTTATCACGAGGTGTGATGATGTGGGTCCCACGGCGAGCCTGAGGCGGCTCCGCGGCTCGGAGTCCGGCACAGCGGCCCCGTGTGAGGCTCTGTTTGGGATCCGGTCGCACTTCAGTTCAAAATGTGCGTGTTCATAACAGGAAGTGGAGAGACAGTGTGAAAAATGTGTTTAATATGGAAAAAAATCACCGCAGGGCTACAGCTGAAAATGGACAGGTTTAATAAACGTTAATACGGGAGATGCCAGAATACTTGTTACCTTTTTGTCACCTTGCTTTTGTTTTGGTTTTTTTTGTTTGTTTGTTTCTATTTCTGCTTTTTTATTTTATTCCACTATATTTTATTTTATTTTATTTTTTTTTATTTTTTTTTATTTTATTTTATTTCAATTGTTATATTACTGTTTTGCCATACTTGTATATATTTTTGTGCTCTTTTCTTTAGATAGTAAGCGATAAAGTGGGAGGTACTTGTCAAATTAATAAGTACTTTTTGGAAAGTAATAATACCACTGAATATGTACTGAGTAGTGTTGAAAACAGACATGAAAAGACTGAAATTATGCAGTCTGTGGTCAAAATGGGTCAATTAAGATGTTACGGCTACACCACCTGTACAAATCACAAAGTTACCGACGCGATTCGAGGCCTTAATAAAAAAATACAATAAATAATAAAATAAACGTGTGTGAGATGCAAAGATCTGAAACATCGTCACTGTGAGCGCACAGACAGAGAGAAAGCTGTTAAAGAAAACTGACACACACAAGAGACAAGAGAGGTTATGCAAGTTGCTGCATCTGTTCGTGTGTGTGTGTGTGTGTGTGTGTGTGTGTGAATGTGTGTATGTGAATGTGTGTATGTGTGTGTGTACATCAGTGTGTCGCAGTGTGACAGTGAACATCAATCTGTGCTGTGGTGGTGATGCCCAAAGCCCTGGCTGAAGTAGAAGATGATTCTACTATCAATCAAGCTCTGTGTGTGTGTGTGTGTGTGTGTGTGTGTGTGTGTGTGTGTGTGTGT
>NW_024623238.1:0-2004 GCF_008729295.1 Plectropomus leopardus
TCGATTTTTTAATAAAATAAGTTAGAATTATTGCTATTGGCAGTGGTATAAATGTTGCCTGTTTAACACACCTGGGCAGGACACCTGTTGAGACTTTGGGGGAAGCTGCTGATAAGACGGCGCCCTCGCTGAGACCGTTTATGACTTTATGACAGATAACGCGCGGTGGTGACGCACGGTCGCCACAGCAACACATCCTCTTCCTGCTCCTTCTCCAGGACAACAAGCTGCCCGAGCTTGAGAACAGATTCAAAAACGGAAAAATCTCAAAGGAAAAATACAGAATTTAAAAGTGCGCCGACAGATTGGTTTGCTTTTAGCGCCGACGCTGCAAAGTTAGAGAACCAAAAATCATAATCGGCACCCTGCAGGGGGCCATAACGTGGTAAAACATATTAGTTAATGCTCTTTTTTACATGTATTAATTAATTATTAATATTATAGACGTAATCAGCCGTGTTTCCTTCATTATAATGCTCAAACTATATTTTTTTTTACTTTTTTTTACTAGCAATCTGATTCCTTTTTTGTGTGTTTGTTAACATTTTTATTCCTTTTTAAAAAAATATTTTATTCATTTACAATTTTTTCGGGTAATTTTACTGTATTTTTTTGTTATTTCTTGCTAACTTTGGGGTCATTTCTGCTTTCATGCTCACTGACGTGTAAGCTGAGGATGCAGCGATGGTGGTCTTGCAAAATAGTGTCTATGGTGGTTATGGTTGTTATGGTGGTTATGATTGTTATGGTGATTATGGTTGTTATGGTGATTATGGTGGTTATGGTTGTTATGGTGGTTAAGGCTGTTATGGTGATTATGGTTGTTATGGTTATTATGGTGGTTATGGTTGTTATGGTGGTTATGGCTGTTATGGTGGTTATGGTGGTTATGACTGTTATGATTGTTATGGTGGTTATGATTGTTATGGTGGTTATGGTGGTTATGGTGGTTATGATTGTTATGATTGTTATGATTGTTATGGTGGCTATGGTGGTTATGATTGTTATGATTGTTATGATTGTTATGATTGTTGTGGTGGTTATGGTGGTTATGGTTGTTATGGTTGTTATGGTGGTTATGATTGTTATGATTGTTATGGTTGTTATGGTGGTTATGATTGTTATGGTTGTTATGGTGGTTATGATTGTTATGGTGGTTATGATTGTTATGGTGGTTATGATTGTTATGATTGTTATGGTTGTTATGGTGGTTATGATTGTTATGGTTGTTATGGTGGTTATGATTGTTATGGTGGTTATGATTGTTATGGTGGTTATGGTTGTTATGGTGGTTATGATTGGTATGGTGGTTATGGTGGAACATTTGCAGAATTCAGAAGCCAGAAAAAACAGCGCAGACAAACTTCAGACCGACTTCAGAGTCTGAAGGTGTGTCATCACGCCATGTTCATGTGAACACACCCAAACTGACCCTTACAGTCTTGTGAAACTTGACTCACATGCAGCGACTGAACATCCGGAAAATAAAGTTTAACCAGGAAACGTCTCTGCGGTCCAACAGCTGACCTCGCGCCACGGCAACAGGAAACACCGATTTCTGATTGGCTGCCAGCTCTGTGTGTTCACCTCATGTGTTGGCAGTTACCTGGGAAACCTTCAAGGACTTCTGGACAATCCTCAAGGACCCACTGAAGCTTTTTAACCCTTTAACACCTGGACTATCATCAGTATTCAGACGCCTTTTACTCCATTAAAACTTCTGAAGCCAGAAAGTATTTTTGGTTTCAGCAAAAAAATAACTAACTAACTGCAAGAACTTCGGAGAAGATGACAAGAAAACGACCGGAAAATCAGTTGTTTGAAAATAGGATGTTTGCTTGTTTGTAAAAGTCTTTAAAAATATAGGCAAGATTTTCAAAAGAATAATAAAATAATATTTACATGTTTGAAATCATATCACAGAAACATGTACATGTTTGTATGTAAGTAATTCACTTTTATTTCATTCTTGTTTTAAAAAAATATATATCGTTATAGTTGTCA
>NW_024623239.1:0-2322 GCF_008729295.1 Plectropomus leopardus
AACTGTCAGCATGCCTGTGTGGGCCTATGTCAGGTTGCATGTTGCAAGCCAGGGTCTGTGGATCATCACTTAGGTCTGCCCTCTGAAGCAAGAAGAGATCCAGATATTAACACCTCCAGCTGAATGTGGTGAGGGATGGTAGATGGTAAAGCAGCGTTATCAAATTATTCTTCGCATCGCTACAGCAATACCAATCATTTTACCAGTTCAGCACTCCAGGGTTTGTCACCTACATACAACTGACTGCTCAAAGTGATCATCACGAGTGTTAGACTACCCAGCTTGGTCTCGTGCCATTTCTTTGACATGAGTACATGTGGGCGTCTGTGTTTCTGTCTAACATGTACAGCCATGCACTGCTGCTATAAGTACATAGTCTGTGTGTATTAGCTCATTGTGCGTTTGAGGGGTCTTCCCCTCTCTTCCACAGAGCTCAGCTGAGAACTACACGTCATGCCACCTTCTTTTTGGCCACAAAGCTGCCCATTATGGATAGACGGGCTTCAGTGACTAGAGAGTGGACTCCAGCGAGATGAAGGTCACCTTCCACGGCCCCTCCCCTAAATCTTCGTTTTGGCCTTTATAGACTCTTTCTGCATGTCTGCGTGCTCTTTCATCTGCATTCATCTTGAATGTCATTTGTCCAGTAGCATTCTCAGTATCCAGCAAAGTAATACTACTACTACTACTACTACTACTAATAATAATAATTAAAATAGAGTTTACAAAGTGCTTTGACAAACAAAAGCAGAAGTGGGACACATAGAAGGAAATACTACAACAGAAAGCCAAGCAGTCCTACTGAACACAAGCGAGACGAAACTAGAGTTAGGATAAAATTAAAACTAGAGGACAAATAATGCAAGACGCAGGATGCAAAATGCCAATATAAAATAATACAAACATATAGACTAAAAGCAACAAATGCAATAAAACCCCAAATAAAGGGAATAAAGACACAACATAGGTAAGATAAATAAAACTAAATAAAAAGACAACATCATATAAAAGCAAGTCTATAAAAATGGGTTTTAAGAAGGGATTAAAAAAGATGATTCTGTGAGCATTATCTCCTCAGGAAGGTTGTTCCAAAGCTGAGGGGCCCTGATGGCAAAGCTATAGTCACCTTTAGTTTTAAGCCTCAACTTCTGAATGACCAGAAGGGCCCCACCTGAGGATCTATGGGTATGAACTGGCTCATATGGGGTCAACATTTGTGTTATGTACAGTAGCTTGGGGCCACCTCTTTTGGCTACAATAAAACCAGTCGCCAAATCCACTGCCACTTTATCTTGCAGGAATTGAATGATGCAGCAACATGCCCAAGGAACTGGATGAAATTTTCATAGTAGCAGCTGATTTTAATCAACTAACTCATCCTTCAACTCCAAAGATGTAGCAGGATCAAGGACAAAAGTAATTTCGTTTTTTAAACTTGGTTTAAAAAATAAATCTACCTTCTACCTTCTATAGGCTTATTCAATCCCCTACATTCAAGGAGGTAAATTGAAGTTCAGGGGACATCGGAAAAAGTTAAAATTTCACTCCTTTTCAGTTTGATATATTTACATTGGCTAACAGAAAAAAAACAAGATAATGAATAACATAAAAATATGTGCATATACCATGAACATATATATGGGGTTGTTTGTGTTATATATAATACGAACAACCCTGTGACATATACCAACCCACCCCACAAAAAACACTTCCTGAGGAGCCCTATTAAGAGTCTAACTATGGAACAATGCTGGTCCACACCAGCCGTCGTCATAGGGAGGAACAGCATGCCTGACAACCAGAGCGAATCTCCTCCTTAAGCATAGGTTTTCACAAACAAACCAAAGTTTTGTAGAATCGAGCTTAATGTACTGTGCTAGAGAAAAAATGATTCAGTCAGTCCAATTCTAAAAGTGGAAATGGATAGTAAACTAGTGCTGTTTGTTCATGTTCATGATAAATACAAAGGAGCATACTTATCGTTACCAAGGCGACGTGCTTCTCCAAGGATGATATTGAGCCAGCATCATGTCTCACTTACCTGCAGTCTTTCGGTTGCAGTCACCCAGTTCCTCCGTAAACTTCTCTGCTGTCGATGCAGTCTCAAAAATGTGGTGTTTTCTTTTATAGGTAACCAGGAGTTTAGCTGGATGAATCCCATAGGGCAGGTCTGGTGGGGAGAGGGAAGCCAGGTCTTTCTTTACTTGGTCAAAGATCTTTCTTTGCTTAAGGAGCTCAGCAGAAACATTGGGGGAAACATGGTTGTATAGGAGTGGGGTTCCCCTTTATTCTGGCAGTCCTCATTACTGGAGTCTTATCAGC
>NW_024623240.1:0-1191 GCF_008729295.1 Plectropomus leopardus
CACACACACACAACCTGATGGATTTGTGTGTGTGTGTGTGTGTGTGTTGGGGTGTAACTTAAATGTGTGTGTGTGTCCCTCTGTATCAGTCTGTGTCCCCCCTCTAAGTTCAAATGTTTTCGGGGGTCTTTGAACGCAGCGCAGGCAGAGTTTGTTTCCTCTCAGCAGCAGTTTGATCAGCTGATCACAGCCGATCGGATCGATGAATGAGAGGAGCAGCTACTGCAGAATCAAACATTCAGGTTCACTTTCACTGCTGCTCCGTCTGTACCCAGAGTATGCTCTGCTGCTCCATCTGAATTTGTTCTTCCGCTCATCTGTTCCCAGTGTAGACCAATAGCTCCTAATGTTCGATCCAGCTCCAAAAATAGAAAATCAATACATGACGGCGGATGTTTTAATCGTAAACACAAATAAATGTATGAGAGGGAAACACTGAATGATGCGTTCAGTGAAATCCTGTAAATGTAGTTTTTGGTGAGGAACTTGAAAAAAATCCAGCTGTTAGGAGATTTTTTTTACAGCAATATAAAAGAGAAAAAAAGAGGAAATTGTGGATTATGTTTGAGCCCAACAGATACATCAGTCAGCAGATTTCATCAGCCAATATTTGCCTGTTACAGCTATATTTGTATCGGCTCATGTGTTGTCGAATATGCACGATGAATGATACGATATTTATTTGTAACAGAACATAAGGCCACCGAATGACTCTACAGCAGTTTACTTTAAAAAGATTTGTGTGTAATCCATTGAATGATAGTGGAATAAATAACAACAACAACAAAATAAACAATATAAAAACATCTGTGTCGGCCCAGAAGTGGCGTAGCCAAAAATAGTGCGAATAATAAATTTACCCTACATCACGTAAACCTACATAAATCTACATCACGTTATCAGACATTTCTTTATCATATTAACAACGATTACAACACACACACACACACACACACACACACACACACACAGTGTGTCATCAAGAGATTAAAGACGATTAACACAAACAGCCTGTTCACATTAAAACTGTGATTCCCTGTCACTCCTCATTTTACACTCGTCACACACACTCACACATACACACACACACTCACACACACACACACTCACACACACGCACACACACTCATACACACACACACAGACACACACACGCACACTCACACACACACAGACACACACAGACACACA
>NW_024623241.1:0-2144 GCF_008729295.1 Plectropomus leopardus
GAATACAGCGGTTTCATGGTAGAATTCTGATTTCCTGACACTGTTTGCATTTTTTTGACATGCCTGCTGTGCCTGTATGAAGAGAGATGGAAGGCGGGAGAAAATGAAGAAATGTACACAATGAACAAACAACAAACATTAACAACGAAGAGATAAAACCAAAACTTTGTCACACACTATTGTTTATTAAAGCTACGTTACATCATCAACTACAGAAAATAAATTCACCATTATGTTAAATGAATATAATTTAATTTTTTACACACAACACATACCCATGGATTCTCCAAAACTTTCAATGATTTTTACTAGTTTCATGACTTTTTTTAGGCCTGGAAAATATGATTGTAAAAGTCAATGACTTTTCCAGGTTTTCCATGATGGTGGGAACCCTGTATTTAGCATAAGATGAATTAAATAATTCTGTTTTGCATCTTCGTTTTCATCAGAATCGACTCTTCCTCCTCCCTCCTCCGTAGGTGTTCGGGCAAAAAGCAACCAGTGCTCAGTGCACAGCCTGCCACAGAGCCTAACATGGACTGCACTGCTCCTGGTCCTTCTGGTGCCTTCAGCTTCCTGGTGAGGCCACTGTGCCATCCTCATTTTTCATGGAGGGAGCCACCACTCTTCTGCTCCCTTATTCCCTCTGACTGCCTGCTTGCTTCGGCCTTAACCATCCCAAAGGGCCCGAGGCCTGCCAGAGGGGGTTGGGTCTGCCAGTTACCACGCGGCTCTTCAGAGTTCATCCTTTTAAGTTCCCTGTTTCCTTTGAGGCTCCGGACATTTGATTTGCACAGCTCTTTCCGACATGACGATAGTGTTGTACTGTAGTGTACATTGTGTGGAAAGATTTGTTTAATCATTTCCTCTAACATCCTGTGTTCCCCTCATTGACTGGAATCTAACCACTTCCAGACGGCTCTTACAGCTCTGGGGTTCTACAGAGCATGAACAATTCCTCGAAAGCTGCTGCGGTAGTAATACAGGGATCAGCCGGCCTGTTTCTTTTCATTACTTATCTGCATCAATTTACCCCTTGGCTGCCTAACAAGCAATGCAGCAGAAGCTCAGTAGAGATAAGTGCATTGTTTTCTTATTCACACATTGAGGAGAAAAAAAGTTTTTTATGGAACCAAGAATCTTACTATTTCCAGACTTGCTTTTTGTACATTGTGTTACCTTTAGAGAAAAACACCGTGGTGTGTGTCAGCTATGTCAAACTCTCTGTTTTGGTAGTGATTAAGCAATGCTTGGTGATACAGTTTGTTGACTGTTGGATGTATGGAGATAGGAAACAGGTTGTTACCTGTAGTGCCCGAACACATCAATAGGCAAAGACGACTCTGTACGGACTCTTGGTGTCAGTACAAATAAATGTGATGTATATTTTTTACATGGTTGTTGTATTTTCTAACTGATAAGAATATGTGTTTTTGACAATGCGTTAGCAAAACAACTAACAATTATTTTCATTACTGATCAGTCTGTTGGTTATTTTATAGTAAACTGGGTCAGAATTTTGTCTATAGACCAAATCATAAAGAAAATCTCCAGTCACATATCTAAAATAAATATTGAATATTTGCTGATCAAATGTTACTTCAGTTAGTTAGTTTTTAGCCACCTAAAAAAAGGGCCACTGCAAAAATCAATATCAGTGATATATCAAGTGTAAAATAAATATTTTCATTGCAACACCTCGCTGTTAGACACCCCCTTCAAACAAGGAACTGAAGCTATTTTCCCAAAGCCACCAGACTCCAACTGAAACAGTCATTTTATCTGGCAGAACAAGGAAGTTACTGGACTACTGCTGCCTCGATCAGTTAGTGTGTAACACTAAAGTAAAGCGGTGAAATAATTTCAAAAATATTAATATCAAAAATAATAATTCTCTTAAATGAACAGTGTGTAAGGAGATTGGGAGATTTCGTGCCCTGTGTTGAGGATTGCCGTTTGCAACCAGCTGACCACTTCGGATTAGGATTCCTTCAGTGTTCATGGTTGAGGAGGATTTAACTGGGAGTAAAATTATCCAAAGAAGTCTCTTCCTCTCCAAAACCAACCAACCCAGTGATTTAAACCGGTAAAAAGACTGAATACAGCGGTTTCATGGTAGAATTCTGATTTCCTGACACTGTTTG
>NW_024623242.1:0-1105 GCF_008729295.1 Plectropomus leopardus
AGTCATCTCTCCGGTGTGTTTAATGCCAACACTGTTAAAGGGGAAAAGAAACATACTGTCTTTAAAGCTGTCACTAATGTGAGCTGGTAACAGTGTGGACGGTCCTTTTCCTTCTCAGCCTGGTGATGTGAGGTCCATGGTGTCCAGCAGCAGTCTGGAACGTGGACTCGTCAGACCGCAGCACACTTCCCTCAGTCTGATTTTAACATCAGAGATTAACATGAAAAACAAACATCGTTAACGTTAGCCAGATAACTTCCTCCACTGAGCTGAAAAGAGGAGCTCTCGCTTCATCATCCAGCTGTTGTCTTTGGCAGATGAAATCCTGTATCCAGGTGTGGTCAGGTGTCTCAGGTGTGATGACAGCTTAGTGTGGTGGGATTTTGGATGTTATGTAATTACATGAATTAAGACCTCATTATTGTTTCTACGGGAGCCTTGAAGCTTTTGTTTACTTGTTTCCAGTCTCTCCCTGTCCCCCTCCTGTCTGGGCCAGAAAAACTGTCTGGCGGGCCGTAGCTGTCACAACCAATCAGGGTCCTCTTTACAGTCTGTCACAGCCAATCAGAGTCCTCCGGGAAGCCCCCCCCCCCCATCACTGATCGGGGTTAAACAAAAGGCCCGAGGCTAGCAGCACTGGGCCCCGGGGCCCCATCACCCCCACATAATCAGCCTGACACACACACACACAGAAAAACAAGAGACAAGCCAAACTGCTCTCATTATGACCGTCCACACCCTCCGCCAGACGAGCTGGAATCCACCCCAATTACCACTGTGTTATACTGGCACACACACACACACACACACACAAACGCACACACACACACACACAAACACACACACACACAGAGTTTGATTATCTTCTTGTAACGGAGGGAAACAAACAAAGACTCTTTTATTACATCAGTTTTTCTGTCCTGGACCCACACGGAGTCTGAGACCCTGACTCGTCTGACTCGTCCTGAACCGGCCCTGATTCGTCCTGAACCGGCCCTGACTCGTCCTGAACCGGCCCTGATTCGTCCTGAACCGGCCCTGACTCGTCCTGAACCGGCCCTGACTCGTCCTGAGCTTGACCCTGACTCGTCCTGAACCGGCCCTG
>NW_024623243.1:0-1097 GCF_008729295.1 Plectropomus leopardus
TGTTGCGTGGCTTTGTGAGAAGTGTGCAATATCGTGTGATATTTAGGAAAATATAGCTCAGGGAAAAATGTTCAAAAAAGTGATCTTTCGAAACGCTGAAAAAAGTCACAGAACAGCATGTTCGGGCTGTTTATAGTGTTATCTGTTGAAAAAAATGGTCTAAAAAGTCAGTATTTTTAGCGTTTTAGGCCAAAGTTTAGTATGGAGAAAAAAGCCATACTATAGCTCAGGAAAAAATGGTAAAAAGGTAATCTCTCCAAATACTGAAAAAAGTCATAGAACAGCATGTTTGGGCTGTTTTTAGTGTAATCTGTTGAAAAAATGGTCTAAAAAGTCAATATTTTGAGCGTTTCAGGCCAAAGTTTACTACGGAGAAAAACACCATACTATATCACAGGGAGAAATGGACAAAAAAGTGATCTCTCCAAATACTGAAAAAGGTCATAGAACAGCATGTTGAGGCTGTTTATAGTATAATCTGTTGAAAAAATGGTCTAAAAAGTCAATATTTTGAGCATTTCAGGCCAAAGTTTAGTATGGAGAAAAACGCCATACTATAGCTCAGGGGGAAATGGTCAAAAAAGTCATCTTTTGAAACGCTGAAAAAAGTCAAAGAACAGCATGTTGAGGCTGTTTATAGAATAGCCTGTTGAAAAAATGGTCTAAAAAGTCAATATTTTGAACGTTTCAGGCCAAAGTTTAGTATGGAGAAAAACGCCATACTATAACTCAGGGAAAAAAGGTCAAAAAAGTGATCTCTGCAAATATTGAAAAAGTCAAAGAACTGCATGTTGAGGCTGTTTGTAGTACAGCCTGTTGAAAAAACTGTCTAAAAAGTCAATATTCTGAGCGTTTCAGGCCAAAGTTTAGTTCAGAGAAAAACGCCATATTATAACTCAAGTAAAAATTCTCAAAACTGATCTTTCGAAACGCTGAAAAAAGTCATAGAACAGCATATTCGGGGTGTTCATAGTGTAATCTGTTGAAAAAAAGGTCTAAAAAGTCAATATTTTTAGCGTTTTAGGCCAAACTTTACTATGGAGAAAAACGCCATACTATAGCTCAGGAAAAAATGGTCAAAAAGTAATCTCTCCAAT
>NW_024623244.1:0-3105 GCF_008729295.1 Plectropomus leopardus
TGTTGGATGTTTTAGGTGCGTAAAACAGTGTCTCTTGACGTGTCCCCCACTTGTATAGGGGAACTCGAGACCTAGAATTGACCCTTCAGAAAAGGAGATTACAGATACCAGTCCAAGGCAGTCCACTACAACAGAGAGACCTTGATCAGGTGACGATGTTTTTGCCTCATCACTGTTTTTCTTCATGAAGAATAAAGTGAGTCCTTTCTTTCCAGCCATCTATGAGTCATCCTGCAATGCCTACAAGCTGATTGGAAGCTCCTCTGGCTTCTACTCCATTGATCCAGATGGGAGTGGCCCCCTGGGGCCCGCACAGGTCTACTGCAACATGACAGGTGAGTTCAGCGGACTGAACCATCTTGTCACCTTTACAATGTGAGAGTTTCCCCAGGGACTGTGCTCCCAGCTCAGAGTCAAGTCTCTCACAGATCACAGTGTATCGACCAGCAGAGCTGACACTTCACTGTCTATTGAAAAATCATGAAGGTCACTTGATATGCTTCCTTCTGACTGTCCCTGATGGTTTTGAACTTCATTTGTGTAACATCAATGTGTTTGTAAAGGTCAATGTGTATGTTCTGAAAAATCATCATTTAAACTAGATTGTTGTTTTTCTAAACACTCTGCCAGCAGGCAAAGCTTCTCCTCAGTCTGTTGGCTCTGAGTTTTTCATTATAAACACAGAAAGAGTTTCCCCTCACTATGATCTGTGCATGGCCACAGACCTTCAGCCACACAAGGCAAACATAGAACATTTACACATAAATTCTAGTGATTAACACTGATACGGACACTGGTGCACTTCAGAGAGATATAGGGGTACACTTCATGTCAAACTAATTTTGACAGGTGTGACGAATCGTCTTCCAATGATATGTCGCCACGTCATCATGTCCCCTCCCCTTTCCCCGCCCCCTTTTCCCATTGGCCGTTCCTTTTTTCCCACACTTTCCCCGCCCATTTTTCCCACGGTACCCCCCTGCCATAACCTAACCAATGAGAAGCGAGTAAGCGCGTGAAGTCTTTGGAGAGACGAATAAATGGTGCGGCTTTGCGGTATTGTTGTGTACAGTGTCCAGATCTTGGGAGAAAGACAGGATTTGAAGAAAAAAGGAAATAAAAACCTAAAAAAAAAAAAAAAAAAAAAAAATAGCGTATGAATTTATAAAAGCAGTTTTAACGAACATGTTGTGTAACTTGACGAAAGCGCAGTATAGCAACTTTTTGTTTTATCTTCTGGACCGTACGGATGAGCCTAAGGTTAGAAGAAACATGGTGGAGGATCTAGACCGTTTGCACATGGCCGAGTTCCTGATTACATTTTTTACTGATCGTGGGGCTATGGAGGTGGCTGCGCAGACGTTGAATGCCATCGGTTGCAACTATCAAGCGCAGCTGATTAGGATGGAAGATTTGAAGTGGAAAAGGAAGGAAGATGAGTGGACGTCCGGGGTGGAGAGTCAGATGCATAGTAAATGGAAAGAGTAAGTATTTGTTCATTCAAACTCTTTAAGACAAACCAATGAGAGAGGAGGGGGTGGGGTTAAAGATGAGCCTATGAGAACAGTGGGGAGGTGTTTGGAGATGTTGAGAAGCGGATAAAAAAGGGGTTTCTGTTCATTCTTTCATTTTACTTTGTACTCAGCATGGATCTGCAAATACTGGAATCGGTTCGAATGGACGACGCGGTTTCTAGACCGTTGGATGAAGATGAGGAGCAGCCTGCCAATTGGTCCTCGTCGTTGCTCAGTCATACGCCTGTAACGGTCTATCAAGACGTTACTGAGGTACTGGGCGCTCCAAAGAAGAAGAGGTGTCTGATGTATCTGTGCCGTACCCAGATGCCTTCGTCAGGAGCTCTGCATGAAAAATGGTCTTTACGACCACGGATGTCTGGATCCTGGGGTTATGTGTTCAAGTACGAGGTGGGCGAGTTGTGTTTGTACCAGTTGGGTGACGGGGAAAGTCTGAGTCCTTCAACCAACATGACAGTGTTGACCGTCGAGGATTGGGCGGTGATGAAGACGATGTTAAGGATGGCGATTTCTACGAACAACAAAGATGTGAGTGTGGAGAAGCGTGATGAAGAGGATGCGTCTGATAAAGAGAACGTGGATGTTGATGCGCCGGGGGTGTCTGATAAAGAGAACGAGGATGTCGCTGAGATGATGTCTGAGACAGGGTATGGTTCAGAGGAGGAGAAGGAGGAGGAAGAGGAGGAGGAAAAGGGGGAGGAAGAGGATGATGAAGATTTTTCAACGCGGGAGATGGGGAAGAGACTGCGTAGCGAGAGTGAGAGTGCCAGTGAGACTCCTGTTTGGGTAAAGCGTCCGAGGATGGGCATTCAGTTTAACGACAACGAACTGTCTAAGACGAAAATCATCTTGGGGTCATTGTGGCAATCCAAAACCACACTCTCGGGCAAATGGATGACTCATGCCAGTGTGCATTCAGACAATCCTGAAGGGAGGAGATCGGCCTACATTTTTGTTTTGGAGAGATTTAATCCCGACTGCGGACTATTCCGCACCGTTTTGGTCATACCTGCGACAGAATGGCTCGACAGGATGCTGGAGATAAAGGAGAGGATTTCATCCCTTTTTCAGAGTTGTCGCATTTGGAAAGAAGCGGTGGTGGTGAGAAAATCTCTAAAGTTTTGAGCCCTTTATTTTCTCTGAGAGAAAAAAACTCATACTTCCGAACCACGCCTTCCACTTTCAAGCCACACCCTCTTTCTGGTTTTATAAAGAACGTGGTCATTGTCGAGGCAGTGTTTGAGATGGACAGCACTGGACAGAAGCACTCCCTCCGTCCTCGCGCGCTCTTCCGTTCTTCTTCTTTTTCCGAATTTACTTACATCGGCTCAATGGACTCTACAAGCATAAGTCTACAGACTTCTGACGAGGTCGGGAAGGACGAGCAGACTTCTGCCGAGGTCGGGAAGGACGAGCAGACTTCTGTGGAGGTTGGGGAGGACGAGCACATGATGCCTGAGACGCCCCCGTGTTCGGAGAAGGAGGAAGAGGAAGAGGAGGAGGAGGACAAAAACAATGAGGACGCTGTTGATGGATGGATGGCTGATTGGGTCGTTGATACCATCAAATC
>NW_024623245.1:0-1193 GCF_008729295.1 Plectropomus leopardus
AGGATTTCAGATACCAGAACATGAAAACAAGACAATCTTACTTCCTGACTTCCTGCCAAGTTTCTTCACATAAGTGAATGATGGAGTGTGTGTGTGTGTGTGTGTGTGTGTGTGTGTGTGTGTGTGTGTGTGTGTGTGTGTGTGTGTGTGTGTGTGTGTGTGTGGATGTGGGTGTGTGTCCCTCCCACTGTCACATGTTTCGTGTTGCACTTTTTTCAGGCAGATTGATGTAAGTGGAATGATGAGGTCAATGCTTCACTTCATGCCAGGCGTCTTTTGACATGACACACACACACAAACACACACACACACACACACACACACACGGCACACATAATGTAAACCGTCACATATTCATAGAAGACATTACATATGTACGAACTAATGATGACATGATAAATACTTTAAATAAGATACAGTTTGTAAAGCCTTTTGTAGTACATTTCAGGACCTTCTTCACATAATACAGTTAAGCTAAACTGACAAAAGCAAGACTTTCATTCGATTCATCAGACAAAGCTGTAGTTGGTAACTATTATTAAAAAACAAGCAAACAAATATAAACAACCAATCAGAACAGGGTCTCTAACGCAGCTGTCAATCATGGCCGTGATGATCAAATGTGACGAATCAAGATTCTGTTACTGCATTGCTTATTTCTCACCTCAAATGTTTTCCGAAACATATTTTAGTGTACTGTTTAGTTGGTCTGACCAGTGAGCGGTGCTTGGTACTTTGGTTGACTATTTCCAGCATGGCAGATGGGCCAAAAAATCATTTTACAGCTCAACAGTAACTGAATTGAGTCACAGAATCCTGATTCATATTTCATCAGTGCTGCCTAGTTTGACCACAGTTCACGAGCAGTGAGCTACGGTAGATCATGTGCTTCATGTGCTTCTTTTAGAATATAACAATAGTTTTAGCAAATATGATAAAAAGTTATTTTCATAAAAGTTTCCAACTGTAGCTTTAAATTTTACATTTAAAAAAATCATGTTTCCTCCTTAAAAACACTTAGTAGTAATTAATAGTTAATAGTTAATATTGATACAGCTTCATCACATGTAATCAAAAACACCATAATCACGCCGCGTTAACACTGGAAGCAGAACAGCTGTGAAGCACGCCAATTTTCCACGGAGCACCATCTGTTTGCTTTCACATCTGTGCTGAGCAGGCAGGCTGTTCAC
>NW_024623246.1:0-1380 GCF_008729295.1 Plectropomus leopardus
AAAAAATGGCCGGCCAACAAGGCAATAGTATAGTATGTCGAAAAAAGTCAAATTTTGACCCCTCCTAAAAATAGCTGAAAACAACATAGAATAGCTTGTAGACACAAATTATAGCATACAAAGTGGGAATAAACTCCAAAATAGGCAAAAAAATCTCAGAATTTAGCATGTCCAAAAAAATGGCCAGCCAACAAGGCAATAGTATAGTATGTCGAAAAATGTCATATTTTGACCCTCCTAAAAATAGCTGAAAACGACATACAATAGCTTGTAAAAACGCGTTATAGCATACAGAGTGGGAATAAAGTCCAAAAAAGGTCATAAACCTGATAATTTAGCATGTCCAAAAAATGGCCGTCCAACAAGGCAATAGTATAGTATGTCGAAAAAAGTAAATTTTGATCCCTCCTAAAAATAGCTGAAAACGACATAGAATAGCTTGTAGAAACGCGTTATAGCATACAAAGTGGGAATAAACTCCAAAATAGGCAAAAAAAACTCTGAATTTCGCATGTCCAAAAAATGGCTGGCCAACAAGGCAATAGTATAGTATGTCGAAAAATGTCAAATTTTTAACCCCTCCTAAAAATGGCTGGAAACGACATAGAATACCTTGTAGGGATGCATTATAGCATACAGAGTGGGAATAAAGTCCAAAAAAGGTCAAAAACCTGATAATTTAGCATGTCAAAAAAATGGCCGGCCAACAAGGCAATAGTATAGTATGTCGAAAAAAGTCAAATTTTGACCCCTCCTAAAAATGGCTGAAAACGACATAGAATAGCTTGTAGAAACACGTTATAGCATACAAACTGGGAATAAACTCCAAAATAGGCAAAAACCTCATGATTTAGCATGTCAAAAAAATGCCTGGCCAACAAGGCATAGTATAGTATGTCGAAAAAAGTCAAATTTTGACCCCTCCTAAAAATGGCCGATAATGACATAGAATAGCTTGTAGAAACGCGTTATAGCATACAAAGTGGGAATAAAGTCCAAAAAAGGCCAAAAACCTCATAATTTAGCATGTCAAAAAAATGGCCGGCCAACAAGGCAATAGTATAGTATGTCGGAAAAAATCAAATTTTTAACCCCTCCTAAAAATAGCAGAAAACGACATAGAATAGCTTGTAGAATCGTGTTGTAGCATACAAAGTGGGAATAAACTCCAAAAAAAGGCCATAAATACTATAGTATGTCGAAAAAAGTCAAATTTTGACCCCTCCTAAAAATTGCTGAAAACGACATAGAATAGCTTGTAGAAACGCGTTATAGCATACAAAGTGGGAATAAACTCCAAAAAAGGCCAAAAACCTCATGATTTAGCATGTCCAAAAAATGGCCGGCCAACAAGGCAATAGTATAGTATGTCGAAAAAAG
>NW_024623247.1:0-2862 GCF_008729295.1 Plectropomus leopardus
GTGTTTTGTTGCTTAAATATGAACTGCACTGGCATTATGGTGTGTGTTTGGCTCTTCCTGTAGTCCTGTAAGCTTGATCCTGTTGGATTTTAAAGCCCAGTATTACTCACATCAAAATAAAAATAATTGTTTTAGTGGGAAAGGGTTTTTGTTTGTTTGTTTGTTTGTTTTTTCTCAAAATGTAGGTCTTGATTTAATGATTTTTGTCATCATTTCTTGAAGAAATCCTCAGTTAAATATGATTCTCCACTTATTTGAAAAAAAAAAACCAAAAACACAAACAAATGTCTGCTTTACTATTTTATTGCATTACAGGGTTTCATCTTTTAAAAACTGGTGAGCAGACATGATGCACTTTGATCTGAGTCATTCAATCAATCAACAACTGACTTTAGACATTGAAATCCAGTCCAGTTAGTCAATATCTACGTTTTTTTGCCCTCCTTTGCTTGTGTGCAGTGACTTTCTTCTTAACATATTCCTATCTGATTGAGACTCAAGTTCAGGAGGTTTCTGTTTTCCCAACATTACAAATCTCTTATGATTAGTTGCTCAAAGTGACCTTAAATTGTGAATGATCAAATATCACCTGCCGAGTTAAATCGGGCAGACACTTCTCATCTTGTGATCAGTTCAGTTACTGAATATGTGTGGCAGTTTGCTGCATGATATAGCCCTTTCGCTGTTTTCCCACAGAGGTTCATGTTTCCTAGTACCTCAGTATGATAAAATCTTCTGCTATTTGTGTTTATTTAAGGCAAAACAGCTGCTCTGATAATGCTGTGTTTGCTGTACTTACATGAATAAAATGGAAGTAAAGCCGACACTTCAGGTTGCAAGATATTATGCTGCTGATATTATGCTGCCTATGTAAACAGCTGCGTTGATTAAAGGGTGTATCTGTTCTGTGAGATGGACGACTGAAACACGTGGCTTTATCATATCCAGTGAAGATATCCTCCAAAAAAGTAGCTTGGTACCAGTACAGCAAGTCTGGCAGGTCATTTTTGAATCAGGAAGTAGCGCTGCAAGATCTAATTGGTATAAATTTTTTTCCAGCTCCTAATGACTAAGTCACCTCATATACAATGTCAAGAAACCTGTATATAATACATACACATCAACATACCATGCCATCATTTTCTTCTTGCGACTGGTTTGTTCATTCATCATGCTGGAAATTGCAGTTTTAACAAAACATTCACTGGTCTGACTCCACCGGTAGCACCTCTTTGCTAATTGATTCTTTCACTGCAGCCTGGAGAGTGAACCTTTTATCACTCCTCCAGATACACAGACATCACCTGTACAAACAAACAGACACAGACAGACAGGTGGCGTCATCTGGGTGACAAGTTGACAGTGAGACGGTGAGTCTGGCTCCAAGGGGGGGCGTCTGCTGTCATATTTAGAGCACGCTCACACACACTAACGCACCTGTTATGTAACACCCGAGCAGCCCAAAAACCCCGTACCCTCCGAAGTGACATTTCTCACTTTGCTAATTGGAGTGACAGCTACTGTGATCACTGACTTTGATGTTTGTCAAGACAAAAGTAATTACAGCTATTCAAACCCCATGTTGTGACTCCATTGTTGCTCTGATCCATGAGGCGGCTTTTTTTTTATTTTTTTTTTTTATTTCTCCATCCGGAACGCTCTGCAGATGTGAGTTTTTGTCCGACAGCGGTGGTGATAAGCGCTTTGAGCTTGTCATAGCTGTGCCCTGGGTTGGAGTTTGTCTACTGTGAAATATCCAAATGTCACTTTCCAACCCCTCCCTTCTCCCCAGCTTCTCTTCCTCTGTCACCCCTCCCTCCCCCTGTATTCCTGTCACTCTGCCTCACTGCCCCAACTATCAAAGCTCCCACTGTTTACTTTCTTCAATCGTTTCTCTTCCATCTCTCATTGTCACTTTCATTCTCTCTTTCTTGCTTTTTTCCCTGCTATTCTCTCCCTTTCTCATTGTCTCTTTGATGTTAGTGCAGCGCTGACACGGACGCACTCCAGAACCAACTCCCCTTGAATGTTAATGGCGTTCCTAGATTGTGTGTGTGTGTGTGTGTGTTTGCATATATTCACATTTCAGAATGTTGTGCACCTATGTGAATGGATGCATTCATGGTCCGTGCACATATTTATATGCACAAGTATTTGTTACTTACTTTTGTTGAGGAAAGTTTTTGGTTTTCAGCTTAAAAACATTTTTGTTTTCTCATAAACATGCTACTTAAACCCATATATGAAAATATTTTATGGATTTTTAAAGCTGCTGTTACCAATATTTCTTGTGAAAAAATGGATCATATCAGATGTAGCCAACTGTGACAAACAAACTGACAAATCAAAATGTAACCCCAGGCCCAGGTAGCTAATTAGTAGTGATTGACAATCGATTGGGGTATTGTAGTACACTGGAACGGGGCCTGAGTTCGTCTGGATTTGGCGCAATATACCAGTAAGGACCTAAATAAGAATATGAAATAATTTGACGGTGCCTCCAATAATATCTAGGTACTTCCCCTTTAAAGTGTTCTGACTAACCTGTATTGTAAGTAACCACAAAGTATTAACCTTATAATTAAAACACAGAATTAGTTAAACAGTCACAGTTATTTATTACACAGTTATGGGATGTTATTCAAATTAGTTACCTGGTTCACTGTTGACCATTAAATGTGTACCGGGAACAATGTCCAAAACCTACACAAGGATCTCGCAGTTTGACCCACATTAGATCAGTGAAGGAAGGTGAAAATGAATGAAAATGACCATAAGCTAAAATGTCCATAGCCCACACTCACACCGGGCTATTAAAGAAAATGAAAAATAAAATAAAACGTTGCAGGCCCGGTCGATGCT
>NW_024623248.1:0-1686 GCF_008729295.1 Plectropomus leopardus
GTGTGTGTGCGTGTGTGTGTGTGTGTGTGTGTCGGTGTGTGTGTGACTGTGTGACTGTGTGTGTGTGTGTGTGTGTCGGTGTGTGTGTCGGTGTGTGTGTGTGTGTGTGTGTGTGTGTGTGTGTGTGTGTCGGTGTGTGTGTGTGTGTGTGTGTGTGTGTGTCGGTGTGTGTGCGTGTGTGTGTCGGTGTGTGTGTCGGTGTGTGTGTGTCTGACGCTGATTTTAATCGATTGAATGATGGCAATAATGACTCTGCAGTCTCAAATAGCGTAGATGATGATGATGATGATGATGAAGATGATGATCGTGATGGCAGTGACTCAGCAGTTTGAACAGTGACTCAGCAGTTTGATGATGTGTGTTTGGTGTCTGGAGGAGGACTGAAATATCTGAGACTGCTTCAGATTTATGCTCAGGAGGAGGCTCATCTCTGAGGAGGAGGAGGAGCAGGACGGCCAGCAGGAGGGGGAAGAGGAGGAGAAGCAGGAGGAGCAGGAGCAGCAGGAGGAGGAGGAGCAGGAGGAAGAGGAGGGGCAGGAGGAAGAGGAGGGGCAGGAGGAAGAGGATGAGCAGGTGGAGGAGGAGGTATTGAGTCCTCTGAGGAGCATCGCTCTGCTTCAGTCTTTATTTTTGGAGGATCAAAAATGTTTTTAATCTTCATCCAACAAAAGAGCCCTCACCCCTGAACGCCGTCTGAGAGAACTGAACCACAGATCTGTTAAAGTTCAGGAACCGAAACACGGAGAGTTTCTCCTGCAGCCGCTCGTCGGTGTTCAACAGGTTTTTTTCTTTTTAAAAAGCTCAAACATTAACTCTTTGATGCCTGAGAAAAATGGTTAAATTTATTTCAAAAACACGGAAAGAAGGTAATAAGCAACTTTACAACAAATGGCCCCAAAATTGGGAAGAAATTTGTAAAAGGGTAAAATCACCCAAAACTTGGAAACAAATAAGTAGAAAACAACTGCAACAGCAAAAAGAGGAAATGAACTCAAGCAAGCACGAAAAAAATAATTTTTTTCTGGACATTTTTGTTTTTGATCATATCTAATTAACCCCAGCTAATTTTCAGACCATATTGGTGTCACCTTTTACTCGCTGTTTTTTTGCAGTCTGCAGGACATTTCCTGATTTTTTTCCCTGCATAAGATGGAGGCATTAATGGGTTAATCACACACTTCCACCTCATGATGCATAAAAACTGTTGAGTCCTTCGTGTCCCTTCGTGTCCTCACTGTGTCCGCTGCTGACTGTGGTCTCTGCAAGGATCCATAACCATGGTTAAACATGCACAGAGTGATATACGCCCTGTTGCTGTGGGTTACCGTCTCCTGTCGCTATGGTGACAGAAACAAAATGTTCCTGCAGTCACACACACACACACACACACACACACACACACACACACACACAGTCTGCATCTCTCTGCACTGATTCACCTGATCAATTTATAATAACTCATACGTCACACACACACACACACACACACACACACACACACACACACACAGTAACACACATACAGGCAGTGATGTATCGGCGTTGACAGACAGCTGAAGATAAACAGCAGTGACATCATTCTACATTAGTATCAGGTTACTGTGACGACGATAAATGAGTACATATATCTGATCGTCCTTTCAGAGTGTGTGGCTGTGTGTGTGTGTGTGTGTGTGTGTGTGTGTG
>NW_024623249.1:0-1362 GCF_008729295.1 Plectropomus leopardus
AGTGTAAAAAATAGATATTTATGAGTCTATTTTCATTTAGACAGTTTGATAATATAGAAGCTAAAAGTTCACCTTTGAGGTCAAAAATAAATTCTGTTCTCAACTTTTATTTTGAAATGTGTTGAAATCCTAAATATTTTTTCTTGACTTTTGTAGATTTAATCTGATCTTAATTTGTTTAGAGCTGCAAGAAGACGAGACTTCATCAGGAAATGACAAGACTGAGTTTCTTAAATTAAAGAAATGCAGCTATTAAATGTAGCCATATAATTAAATCAATAAAAGGAAAAAATAAAAAAAAATAGTAGCCGATTTAACCACGAGCTTGCACTCAGATGTGTCAACATACATTATGCTTATATTTTTATGATTTTTAAATATGCTTTTATGCTAGTTTTTTTTTTTTAATGCTAATGCTTTTACCTTGTAGCACTTTCAGATTTGTTCCAAATGTAAAGTACATTACAAATGAAATTTATTTATTCATTATNTTCTCAATATACTAATTAATACTAATTTTGCAAGTTTAATAACTATTGATACAAAAATAAATCCACGGGTGGTGAAGCGGATTATGTGAATAAAATCTTGTGAAATGTTTCCTTTCTGTGTTTATCAAGTCTGGGTGAAAGTATGGCCGCCAACAACGCCTACCGCCAGAGGGAGGCCGAGCTGTCCGTCAAACGTGTTGCTGTTCAGGAAGTCCCGCCCTCCAGTATACTGGACTCTTCCAGTGTTTCCAGCAGGAGCGTCCACAGTCTGGTCGAGAAGATACAGAACGGCTTAGAGGTAATCGTACGACAAAATGTTTTGGGTAAAAACACTTTGTTGTCTTGTTTGGTATTTTAGCTTTTTCCATTGATGCACTCACTGACACTTTGTCCCATTTTGTATAAAATCATCATTTAAATGTCTAGTACAGTGTAAAAAATAGATATTTATGAGTCTATTTTCATTTAGACAGTTTGATAATATAGAAGCTAAAAGTTCACCTTTGAGGTCAAAAATAAATTCTGTTCTCAACTTTTATTTTGAAATGTGTTGAAATCCTAAATATTTTTTCTTGACTTTTGTAGATTTAATCTGATCTTAATTTGTTTAGAGCTGCAAGAAGACGAGACTTCATCAGGAAATGACAAGACTGAGTTTCTTAAATTAAAGAAATGCAGCTATTAAATGTAGCCATATAATTAAATCAATAAAAGGAAAAAATAAAAAAAAATAGTAGCCGATTTAACCACGAGCTTGCACTCAGATGTGTCAACATACATTATGCTTATATTTTTATGATTTTTAAATATGCTTTTATGCTAGTTTTTTTTTTTTAATGCTAATGCTTTTACCTTGTAGCACTTTCAGATT
>NW_024623250.1:0-2290 GCF_008729295.1 Plectropomus leopardus
CATTATTCCTACCTGCAGTATTCGGGCGACCGGGCCTGCTTTGAACAATTAATTTTTTCAAAGTAAACACTTCAGACCCAGCGGGACACTCAGTCAAGAGCATGGGGAGTGGAGCCCGAGATCCATGAGAGTTTCTTCCAGTGTCCGCTGGCGAAACTGGTCACTTGACCCTCTCTGTTTTTTGGGGGGCATTTTATGCTGATATTGAATTGATGTAGCTTCGTTGCTGTAGTTTTGAATCACCTCCGTACAGATCACTCTGCTCTCTGATCCCGGCTACTCCACTTCATGCTTTGATCTACCGTCTTTTGTACTACAACTACGAATCCCAGCAGCCCCAAAATTACACACAGGGAGCGTGAGAGTGCCCCCTTGTGCCAGCCGCCAAAAAGACACTTTTACGTATGTATATGTCAGTGGCACTCAAGTGTTGGCTTTTGAATGAGATACATATACAACAATGGCACTCAATGAGATAATGTGCAGTCACATCATTTAGAGAGCTGAAATTACCTAATTGAATTGTGAATTGTATTTGCAACAGCTTCTTACCCAGTGAAACTACATGCAATAGTTTATAGCTTTAGCTGAAATTTTAGCTGCCAGTCATAGCGACTTTGACAGCATTTCTGCAGTCCTTTCACAGAAAAGGAGATATATCACTTTTCTTATATCTCTGACATATGGAAGGCATGAAAGTTTTTTTGTTTTGTTTTTTGACTAGTGGACATGGCCTCGACATTGATCAGCGTACCAAAAAAAAAAAAAAACACTGTTGATGACTGTTCCTCTTTCTTCACCTTCGGACTTTCTGCAGCTTCCTCTCACCACCACAATGTTTATCTTGTTAGCTGAACCAAAATATCAGACGCATTTTATTTTTCTTGGTGTTGATGAGAGCTTTCCAGAGGCAGTCTTTTGACACAGCGCAGTGTGCCGTCTTTGAGCTGGAGTATTTCCTGCACTTTGAAAGTGTTTGCCTTGTTTGGTAGTTTTAGGAAACAGGGGAGGTCCAAAGGGACTGCTCTGCCTCAGGATTATTCCAATTACACAGACACATACATCAGTGCAATTAGTCTGACTGACTTCCTCACATACAAACATCAAGAGATTTTTCTTTTTACTTCTTTTCTATGTTTGATGAAAACTTCAGTTATTGTCAGACATGATGCCATATTGATGAAATTCAGTCTTCAAAGCTTTATTTAGACTATTTTTTTTCATTGAAATCATGTGAAGCATCCGAGGTTTGTCAGGGGCAAAGTCTGATTTCCTCTGACTTGAATGTTCTATGTCTTATTATCAAACTCAAAATTGTCACTGTATCCTGTGTGCTTGCATCATGATTATCTACCAAAAAATACAAGAAAGAAAGAACTCAACACACACACAAGATGATGCCACCTACATACATCCAGCTACAGAAACTCTACTGAAATGTACTTTTATTACCTGCCATAATGTTAACTGACGTGACGTGAGATTTCTGAGAGGCAAAAAGCTACAAGTGCTGAACTTTAAGTGTACAAAATACACTTTTTCATGTTTTTTTAACATTAATATAAGAGAGAATGAAAAAAACTGTTCTCTCTTTCTCTAGCTCCATTAGAAAATGTGTGTAATAACAAAGCAGCAATCTCCGAGGCTGAAAAAGCAAAGCCAATGCAAAAGTGCCAAAAACTGCGGTTCCTCTACTAGCCTCTTGAGACTGGCTCCAAAACAGAGGCAATCCCAATCACCATGTTGTACTTTTTTTTTTCTGGCGGAGAGCTAACGCTAAAAACGTAGCTGTTTACAAAGAAATGCTCCGTCATAAACTGTTTACCAGTTAATATTTTGGGTTTATGAAGACTGTGGATGTTATAAAAGTGTGTGTAAGCTGTGTAAATGAGAGATTTGTGCAGTAAAACACCGTAACATTACAACTCAGAGACTGAAGAATTTATTTGTGTGATTTGAGGATTTAAAAAGAGTTTTATTGTGTTTATGGCCTGTGTAACAGGTCAGGTTTTTTTGCTCGGTTGGAAGCTCGGTCGGAGCGAGGATTGGTCTGCCATGTGCGGGCGTGCACATCCACAGACGGGATTCAAGATGGCGAGCCAGACCCAGACCTTCAACTCATCTTCTCCATCGCATCATTGAGGAAATCCTCTGCGTGTGGTAACTCACTGCCAGAGTGGTAGAAGTATCAGGAATTAGTTTGAACTGATTGAACTATTATTCTTTTTGGACTGAATCGAACTGAACACTTGAACTCACATTTGGACTTGAACTTAAATTTAAAGTGTCA
>NW_024623251.1:0-1400 GCF_008729295.1 Plectropomus leopardus
GTGTGTGTGTGTGTGTGTGTGTGTGTTATTGTTTGTGTGTTTGTATTATTTTAGTGATTTATTTTTAATTATCGACGATATGTTTGTGTTCGAAAAGATTCAAGTTTTTTGTTTGTTCTGAAGATTTTGATGGTGTTTATCTGTCTGTGTGTGTGTGTGTGTGTGTGTGTGTGTGTGTGTGTGCTGCATCAGTAGTTTTATAGTGTCTGTCTGTTGTGTGTAACTCAGTGTGTATCTACAATATCAGTGTGTGTGTGATTTAGTGTATCGAGGTGTGTGTGAGGAGTGTGTGTTTTTGTGTATATTGTGTATCATTTGGTGTACCTTGATGTGTTTGACTATAACTCGTGTGTGTGTGTGTGTGTGTGTGTGTGTGTGTGTGTGTGAGATGATGCGATGCTTCTGACCAATTAGAGGCAGGCGAGTGTTTTAAGTGGCTGAAGGCCGAGAGCCGAGCGCCGTCATTACTGAAGTCCTCGCCGCAAATTAAGGTCACGCTAAGAACTAATTAAAGAAAGAGAGAGAGAGTGTGTGTGTGTGTGTGTGTGTGTGTGTGTGTAGTTTACCCGAACACATTGTCTGTTACGGTAACACACAGAAATACACATCAACACACACACTAAAACAAAGCTAAACACATACACACAAACACTAATAGTTAATATAAGCATTCACACACACACACACTGTTGATACACACTGTGTTAAACACATGAAAACTAACAAACGATCACACACACATACTGATGATTATTAATACTATTACTATTACCTACTACTTCTGATACTCCTCCTCATCCTCCTCCTCCTCTTAATCTTCCTCCTCCTCTTCCTCCTCCTCCTCCTCCTCCTCTTAATCTTCCTCCTCTTCCTCCTCCTCCTCCTCTTAATCTTCCTCCTCTTCCTCCTCCTCCTCCTCCTCCTCGTCTCTCTCCACCAAACACAAAAATTGTCATGACGACGTTTCAGCCAATTAATTTTAACACTAAATGTTGTGGTCACTCATGCAACTTCCACCTCGGTGTGTGTGTGTGTGTGTGTGTGTGTGTGTGTGTGTGTGTGTGTGTGTGTGTGTGCGCGTGTGTGTGAGTGTGCGCGCAGCTGCTGTAACTCATCACAGCCTTTATTACAACACACACACACACACACACACTGTCATCATGTCAAATTAGTGCGAATCAGCGTTTCCTCACTGGCAGCCTCTGCGTCTTGTTGCCGTGGCGATGCAGCTGATTATGAAGCTGAATATGAGCAGACGTTATTGAAGCCCCGCCCCCCGCCAGCCGGCCCGATCGATGGCCCGATAAGGTCGCCGACGTGTGCGTGATCAATACACACGCTTCTTCATAAATCGTGATTTCATTCGCCATCGACGGATTTTTCAAATCTGTCTGAAACAA
>NW_024623252.1:0-1073 GCF_008729295.1 Plectropomus leopardus
CATTGCTATGCAGTCGAAACACAGATACACCTCACGCTGAGACCTGGTGACCTTGGAAGCCTAGCTGCCGTCTTTGACTCTCTCGCCGATATTAACTGTTGGATGGCTAAAATTACCTTCAACTCAATAAGGCTAAATCAGAAATAATACTGTTATCACCCCCAGAACCTACTATACCCATCCTTGGTCCCCTGTCCACTAAGCTAAAGCCCACTGCCAAAAATGTTTGATTCGATTTGATTTAACATAAGGCCAAATGTCTTGGACACACAGGTGAAGAGAGGGGTGGAACTGTCAACCGATCACCACCTGGTGGTGAGTTGGCTCCGATGGAGAGGGAGGACGCTGGTCAGACCTGGCAGACCCAAGCGCATTGTGAGGGTCTGGTGGGAACATCTGGCCGACTCTCCCGTCAGAAGGAGCTTCAACTCCCACCTCCGGAAGAGCTTCGACCATGTCCCGGGGGAGGCAGGGGACATTGAGTCCAAGTGGGCCATGTTCCATGCCTCGGTTGTTGAGGCGAAATCAGTGCTGTGGCCTTAAGGTGACAGGTGTCCTGGCGGCAACACCTGAACTCGTTGGTGGACACCGCAGGTGAGGGATGCTGTCAAGCTGAAGAAGGAGTCCTACCTAGCCTTCTTGGTCGGTGGGACTCTGGAGGCAACAGACAGGTACCGGCAGGCCAGGCGGCGTGCACCCTTTTCCGACTGAGAAAAGGGTGGAGTGCCCTCTCCAGATCGGGGAGGAGATCCTGCCCCAAGTGGAGGCGTTTAAGTACCTCGGGGTCTTGTTCACGAGTGAGGGACGGATGGAGCTGGAGATCGACAGGCGGACCGGTGCAGCATCTGCAGTAATGCGGACTCTGCACCAATCAGTCGTGGTGAAGAGGGAGCTGAGTTGAAAGGCAAAGCTCTCGATGTACCGGTCGATCTTCATTCCTACCCTCACCTATGTACACAAGCTTTGGGTAGTGACCGAAAGAACAAGATCGTGGGTACAAGCGGCTGAAATGAGCATCCTCCGTAAGGTGGCTGGGCTCTCCCTTAGAGATAGGGTGAGATGCTCGGCCATCC
>NW_024623253.1:0-2963 GCF_008729295.1 Plectropomus leopardus
ATTTTGAAGACAAAGCACAGAGCCAAAGAGGATGTGAAAACATGAAGTTGGGTAGAGAGACAGGAAGGACAGGCAAGAGACAAGACGTTGTGGGAAAGACAAGAAGTGAGGTCAACAGACAGGGAAGTTTGGTTAAGAGACAGGAAAGTCAGTCAAGTTACAGGCATTTGGGTTGTGAGACAGGAAGTTGAGAGGACAAATAGGAAGCTTAGTAAAGTTACATCATGAATGTATTTTAGAGTCAACCTGACTCATATATCAGTCAAGTTTTCAACAGACATCACTGCAGATACAATTTTCTATGTCATTATAGTATATTAGTAAATTATTTTTTAACTTTTTAAATTTTTTTTAGTTTAGACACTGATAGGGATATTGCAGAACAAATTACGGCACGGAAAGTTGATTAATGTATCATTTTGGCCAAAAAATCAGGTGAAGTTGTCCCGGAACAGCTAAAACCAGTATCAGCAGATGCGTCTGTCGAAATCAAGGAATATCGGCCTGACTCATATATCAGCCGAGTTTTCGACAGACGTCACTGCCGATACAGAATTTTCCCTGCCGAAAACTTAGTTGATAATCGGCCTGACTCATATATCAGTCAGGTTTTGGACAGACGTCACTGCCCATGCTGAATTTTTCCTTTTCAACACCAAATGACCCTAATATCAGCATAGCAGAGAGATATACATTATCAGCAGATATTTTATTTTATTTATGCCATAAAATATAATTTGGCTGTAGATTCATACAGCTTAGACACCGATTGTGATGTTGCAAAACAAATTTAGGCACATAAAGTTGAGTAATATATTGTTTTGACCAGTAAATAAGGTTAAGTTGTCCCAAAACAGCTAAAACCAGTATCGGCAGATGCGTCTGTCGAAATCAAGGAATATCGGCCTGACTCATATATCAGTCGAGTTTTCAACAGATGTCACTGCTGATACTGAAATTTCTATTTCAACATCATATGATCCTTATATTGAGCAGAGAGATATATCAGCCAATATTATATTTTATTTATGCCATAAAATATAATTTGGCTGTAGATTCATACAATTTAGAAACATTGTAATATTGCAGAAAAAAAATAATGTGTTGATATTTTTTGACATTCCCTTTGTCTTTGGACAAAAACCATTAAAAGTTACCTGTCTGAAGTAGGGCTCGATCCCACAACCTTAGAGACACGAACCAGCTACCTAACCCACAGAGCTAAATATGATAAAGTAAGATTAAATTCAATGTCACAACCTGGGAAACTCTTAGAGCTAATCCAACTGGTACTAAGACTATTTTTGGCATTCTTTTTCCCTCTGTGGCGTGTACTGCTGCTTGTAAAAATCACCTGCCTAAAACTCATGATCTCAGATTTTGCAACCATTTGCTCTAACCAACTGAGCTTCAGACATTACAACTGTGTTACAAACAGGAAGTTTGCTTTTTGTCCGATAACTATCTGTTTTAGCCACTCACCAGTTTCTCAGAAGAATGAAAAGGCAAATACCCAGAGTTGGTAGAAAAACTTTAAAACTGCTCGAGGCAGGCTTTATTCAATGATAAAAATGACAAAAGCGTAAATCAAAAATAACAGTTACCTCACTCCCTGTTAAAGGAGCTACATATACCATCTCACACAGAGTCTAAGCGAGATATCTTTTATCTGGCGGTGGAAATGTTGTTGAATCTTTCTCTTCCTTGGGGTGTCATGTTGGGGTAGAAGCTCCTTCTTCTTCCTGCAGCTGGGGTATTTCCAACCGTCTGCATGTGGTTAGTGGTCAACGATTACTCAAACGGCTGCTGGTACTGATTCATAAACATGTTGAACATATTTATGTTCGTTTTTTGGACATACTATACTGTGGCGTTTTCAGTCCTTTTTTTGACATGCTAAATTATGACGTTTTTGGCCCTTTTTGGGCTTTTTTCCCCCACTTTGTATACTATGATGTGTCTCTACAAGCTATAATATGTCATTTTTAGGCATTACTTTTTGACATATTATGCGATGGCTTCTTTAGTCTTATTTGTTTAATATGCTAATTTATGATGTTTTTGGCCTTTTTTGGATGTTATTTCCAATTTGTTTACTATAACGCTTCTCTATAAGCTATAATATGCAGCTTTTAGGCATTTTTGGGACGGGTCAAAATTTAAAATTTTCCCATAGTATATTATGCGATTTTTGGCCATTTTTTCATCATGCAAAATTATGACCTTTTAGGCCTTTTTTGACCGTTGTTTCCACTTTATAGACTACGGTGCCTCTCAGCAAGCTATAATATGTCGTTTTTAGGCATTTTTGGGACGGGTCAAAATTTAACATTTTTGCCATAGTATAGTATGCGATTTTTGGCAATTTTGTCAACATGCAAAATTATGATATTTTTGTCCATTTTTAAGCAGTTTTTTCCACTTTGTATAATGTAACGCGTCTGTATCAGCTATAAAATGTCGTGTTTTAGGAATTTTTGGGATGGGTCAAAATTTGACATTTTTGCCATAGTATAGTATGCGATTTTTTGCCATTTTTTCAACATGCAAAATTATGACATTTTTTTTCCTTTTTGAACTGTTTTTTCCACTTTGTATACTATAACGTGTCTGTACGAGCTATAATATGTCGTTTTTAGGCATTTTTGGGACGGGTCAAAATTTGACATTTTTGCCATAGTATAGTATGCGATTTTTGCTAATTTTTTTCAACATGCAAAATTATGATGTTTTTGTCCATTTTAATCCCTTTTTTCCACTTTGTATGCTATAATGCGTCTCTTTGAGTTATAATATGTTGTTTTTAGACATTTGTGGGACGGGTCAAAATTTGACATTTTTGCCATAGTATAGTATGCGATTTTTTGCCATTTTTTCAATATGCAAAATTATGATGTTCTTGTCCATTTTAAGCCGTTTTTTCCACTTTCTATACTATAACGTGTCTGTACGAGCTATAATAT
>NW_024623254.1:0-5580 GCF_008729295.1 Plectropomus leopardus
AGAAAGTTTTCTTTATTTATAA
The DNA here is from genome assembly GCF_008729295.1 of Plectropomus leopardus. NCBI lineage: Eukaryota > Metazoa > Chordata > Actinopteri > Perciformes > Serranidae > Plectropomus > Plectropomus leopardus. Next base: position 23 of record NW_024623254.1, read on the forward strand.
AAGTTACCAACTGTAGCTTTAAATATATGGTATTTACTGTGTGAAGCAGCTCTGCTCTTTTTCCCTGAAGGTTTTTCTTTTTTTATATATATATATATACTTCAGATAACCTCCGTTGTAATACCCAAATGTTTTGGGATGATTTAAATATTAAGATTATTCTACTCAAGGATTTCAACCAGGTCAATTGTTTGATTTCTGTATTTTTGGTAAAACATTGTTGCACCAGCATATAATGTAATGTACTCTCTCAGAAGCTTTAATCCAAAAATATTCAGAAATCCAGAACAGCTGAGCCCTGTGTGTGTGTGTATGTGTGTGCGTAGGGATTAATCCTTCGTGTTTGCACTGACAGCTACATGCTTCATAAAAGAGCAACAGATAAAAGCACTGAGGAAGGCTATGTTGTTGTGAAGCCACGTTTTGTTCTGAAAATCTAGCAACTCCTGAGCCTGACTGTTGTCTACACCTCCACAGCTGAAAACACACTTACACACTCACACACACACACACTCACACTCGCACACTTGCTCTGAGAAAAGGTGTAATAAAACTTCCCTGTCAGTCTTTCATGTGTGAGGCTTAAGAGCTGTCACACTAACAGAGAGGAAACCGCAATGCTTTGATAGGTCTTCCACACTGAACAGAACGCTACACACAGCATGTGTGGACGTGTGTGTTTGTGTGTGTGTCTGTCTGTCTGTCTGACTGTTTGAACTCCATAGGGCGCTATGCATCAATGTATCAAATTATATTTAAGAATTTTTTCTTTTTTTTTTTTTGGCTTTCACACTGGAAAAATGTCTTACTGAGCAGGTTCCTGTTATGCTTGTATTGCATGTTAGCACACATGTATGTGCAAAGCATGCAGGTGACATGATACACATTCCAGCAGACTGCAGAGTACAGTAATGCAAATGCGTAGTGCAAGCAAAACAAGGTATTTTACTGATTGACAGCATTACGAAAAGTAGGAATGCACCAGGGAAAAAAAAAAAAAGCTAGCCGATGAAAATAAGGATGTTAACTGTGCAAGAGGGTTAATTTATCAAAGCAAATGTAGAACAAGCTCTGAGAACGTTTGGAGCAAGTGTTCATACATGCAGGACAATCATTTACAAGTATTTATCAAACACATGCATGCACAACATCACACACTTCATGCCCCCTTCAACACTGATAAATCCAAGCTGTTCTAAATCCATCTTGTTTGTGCAGGCACAGGCTTATTTAAATCCAGAAACCACAATGCCAAATATGGCCAACACATCACTTTGAAAGTCTGCATAACCTTAATGCAAAATTAGGCTACAAGCAAATGAGAAAAATAAAGATGAAAACCTTCACAGACAGTGAGGTAAAGATAGCCTACTATAGACTTTAAAGAAGTATCTTAAAGGTGTACTATGCAGGAACTAACATTTAGTGTTTCTAAACACAACTTTAGAACATGGCCCCTCCTCCCCACACTCCTTGCATTACACTGAAAACTACTATTCATTCCCTCCAGGATTTTGCAATGTTGAGAAGATGCTGCACAGCCTTGCAATTTTGTCCAATCATTGCAACTTTACCCCAAATGTGACTCATTTCATTGAGCAGCAGCACACAGCATTTTGATCTGCTCAGCCCCTCTCTTTCTCTCTGTGTTAATCATGAAACTGCAGCGCCTGTTATTGTCACACAAACAGTGACCGCGTAACTTCATGTAGCACAACGATTACATTAACTAACATTTATTAACAGGTTTAATGACCGTGTCAAGCCATTTCTATGTCAGTGTGAGCAGCAGTGTGAACACAAAAACAGCCATTTTTTTTAATTTTATGTCAATATTGGCTCTGATATAATTGTAACTTTAAAAAATCATATGATTAAAAACCACCTAAAAATGTTAAAACTTGCATCACATTTTTTTTTTCAAAGATGCCACGAAATGCAGCATTTCAGGCTGCAGTAATCACAAAAACAGCCTGTGAAAACCTTGAGGGATTGACTGTTGACTAAGAATGTTACATTTGTTGTTGGTATGTTGTTGACATTTCCTTTTTAAATAGTCCCGACCTCACCGGCACCAAGAAATGTCTCAAACACAGCAAAATACGAAGATTATAAGTAAATACAGGCAGAGGGCATAGTCTCTGCAGATAAATACAGCGCCACACACTAGTGTTGAAAGTGACAATTGAAAGGAATTACCTTTGTTTGTGTCTGTACATTGTTTTTTAGGAGACTCCTGCAAAGTATACTTTGAGACACAGGTGCATGTATGTGCGAAAGCGTCTCTGCATGCACTGGGGCAACAAACCTATGCGTAGGCGTTGTATTTCCAATATTTCCATAACTCATTGGTTGCCACCCAAGTGGTTATTACGAGCAAATGAGATCAGACCACAAGTGATGTGGTGCGCATTACTCCTCACGATCTCTGTGGAGTATTTTGTTCAAATGAAGTTAAGTTATGCATCCAGCACATTAACATACAGCAATCCTGTTTAGTCAAACAATTTGTTGTTCATCGAAGTGATGAACAACTCAAGTGGCTTGTTCAAAGATGAATAAAGCCACAGTATGAGGAGAGGTAATTCACTTTGCGGTGTGGTCAAATAAAGATTGGCAGAAAACAGAATAGACATCAGGTACAGGACTACTTTAATACAATTACTAGATTCTGATTTTTACATAGCCTCCGTGCCGGCAATAGCCATGACCGGCGGCAATATGTTTTTGGGGTGTTTGTCCCATTCTTATTAATGTGGTATGTCAAGAACACTGTGTAAGAGAATTTCCTCAAATATGGCACAAACATCCACTTTGACTCAATCATGATTGACTCAACTGATGAGAATTTGGTGGTCAAAGGTCAAGGTTACTGTGACCTTGCATCCATCTCATTCTTGTGAATGCGGTATCTCAAGAAGGCATTCAGGGAATCTCCTTAAAATTTGGCACAAACATCCACTTGGACTCAAGAACTAACCAGTTAGAATTTGGTGGTTGAATGTCAAAAGCCAAAGTCAGTGTGTCCTCATAAACATGTTTTTGGCCAAAAGTCAAGAATTCGTATGCTAAATGTTTTTACAAGATTTTATACACAAATGTCTAATCAGATGAAACAGTGAAGTGATGGCATTTTATGTCCAAAAGGTCAAAGGTCCACTTCACTGTGATATCATAATGTTCCGCAAAAACACATTTCTGGCCATTACATCATATCTCAGGAACATAAGGAAAGGCATTTGGTCAGACACTGAATTGGTGACACTAATCTTGGCTGTCCACCTTGAAACTGTGACTGTATAGATCCTCTGTGCTGCCAGGTTAGAACAGAAATAGATGTAAATTGTATGTACAGCTTGGTTTGTAAAGTCACATACATACATTAGAAGCCATTATTCTAGTTGTGCTTGTTAATATTTTATTGTTAACGGTTCTTTGGTAATGCAGATTCATAAAAACTGAATGTTACCAACAGATTCTCTTAATCTTTTCTCTTAAGGCACAGGTGCTCAGTGGCGCAGTGTGAAATAGAGACATTAACTGAATCATTTACTCTAACTAATCGTTGCTTATAGGTGACATTCCATATTATTATTTACCTATTTATGGCATAACTTAATCAAATCAAAAGCATTTCTCACCAAAATTTTGCCATTATTACTCAGCCTTTCAAATGGATCCTTCTTATCAAACACAACAAGATCATCACAGAGAGAGAGAGAGATGATGAAAGCAGACAAAATGTATAAATGCAGAAAAGGGTTTAGAGGAGCAGAGGTTCAGTCACACAGTGGAAGGACTCGGCCAGTAGATGCAAACCCACTTAGAATTGATCACAAATAGGAGATAATCAATTCAACTCCAATTGAATTCACATCAAGCAGAGGGGAAAGGCATTTCAACAGAGCAGCAGAGGCATTCTTCTCCTCCGCCATTGATAGTATGTTTGACACACATTTGTCATGTCGAGACCTTGTGCAGAATTCCTACCGATTATTCAGTAAAAATCCATAGCTCTCTACTCCCCTGCTGTTTCTGGAAAATCTCTGCCGTCTTTTTTTTTTTGTCATTTCTCATTGGCAGGGCTTTGTCCTCTGTGCAATGCAGAGTCACCTGGGATACTGGGTATTTATGATGACTAAACAGTCTGTGTGGAGCGAACAAACACACACATGGACATCTCAACACAGAATGGCTGTTCATTGATCCACTAATCTAGTGGGGTGGGGAAGTGCAAGACTCTCATTTAGTTAAAATCATTACCCCTCCCACAAGATAGATAGAGATAAAGAGATTTAGAGGGAAAGGAGAAAATGGGGAGTTGGAAAGAGAAGGGCAGACGAGGTGACAGGAAAATATGAGAAAAAGAGCAAGAGAGAGAAAGTGAGAGAGAGAGGGGGAAATGAGGGATGAAGAGCGACAATAGCGTGAAGGTCAATCCTAAAATTAGTTTTTGCAAATTCTGCTGCACAGAGCATCACTTTCTCTCTCTCTCTCTAACTGATTCTCCTGTCCTCTCTGCCCCTGTCCCTTCCTCTCATTCATTCACTCACTCACATCCACACACACATTCATACACACACTGCAGAGAGGAGTGTTTTGCAGGGGGAACTCTTTGCAGCGGTCGATAGCACTTGGCGAGTGATCTATCGACAGAGCGGGACCGTGTGAGAGATGAGTTCAATATACTTCAATTTAGCTCCACTTGCTTTAATTACTTCCACCCTGTGTGTGTGTGTGTGTGTGTGTGTGTGTGTGTGTGTGTGTGTGTGTGTGTGCGCCCCAGAGGCTGAGTGGTGTTAGACTACCCGTGAAGGCTGATAATAAAAATACAGCTTTGGCCGTTATTGAATTCAGGGTCTGCTGAGTATTTAGGAGGGTCCTGGGGGTTTCGATCCCTCAAGGTGTGAATTTATTTAAAGAATGTGGTCAGTTTTTTAATCATTATGTCCACTTAATACAGTTTGTGATGCATAATCTTTTATTTGTAAAATTATATATTTTTGCAGCAGCTAGTCGGTTCAAGCCGAAATAAATGGCAGCTTTCATGCTTTAGATGATCTCAGAGGGAGAAATAATAGTGGAAAACACAGTAATCTCACTGGCTTTGTTGTGATTTATGAAATGCTGGATAATGACCAGGATAGTGGAGTGGTTAAAGTCCTATATATGCACATATCCTTGTGGTTTGTTCAGTTGCCTTTTATGCTTATACAAGGAGCTGTTGTGGCCGTGCAACTTATAACCTTTGTGTCTCACAAAGGCAGAAGTAGTGTGAAGGTCCTTATAGTGCCCAGAGGAAGTGCAGGTGACTGTAGCAGTTAGTAGGATGATTTCAAAATACCTCGGGAATAATATGCATACTAGCAGCTCTAAAACTAAACTTTTAAACAAAGTTTAAAAATGAAATTATAATTATCCTTGATTCAGCTACAAATTGACATTTTCACATTTCTGTTTCTGCACAGGTGAAATAAACTAGATTAACTGTGTTTATCAATTAACTTTAGAGTCAGGCTCGATGGTGTAGGTTTTTTGTCAACACATGAAGTCAGCAC
>NW_024623255.1:0-2559 GCF_008729295.1 Plectropomus leopardus
CTATGGTGAACTTTTGTCACTGTGCAGTAGAAAGTGCACTGACAGAAGAGTGGTGAGATCAGCAGAGAAAACCTTTGGGACCAGCCTCCCGTTGCCTGCGCCTAGTGCATAACATCCTCCAGGACCAATCATACCCAGCACACCACCTGTTTCATCTTCTGCCCTCTAGGAGGAGATTTAGATCCATCCATGCTGAAACCACCAGACTGGCCCACAGCCGCTACTCCCAAACACTCAGGCTGCTGAATGAACAACCCCATCCTTCTGTCCCCACACCCGGTTACACACGTAGCACTTCAACTACCACACAACCAAAAGAACAGTGAACTGGACCTTGCATTGCACAAACTCACTCTTCAACATCATCCCCTATTCTACCTCGACTGCACTTCTGCTATTTTAAAAATAGTGTTTATTTATGCATATCTGAGATGGCTTTAATGTTATCTCGTTGTTTTCCTGTAACAATGACAATAAACTGTTGAACTGAATTAAGTTCAACAGAACATTGAAAACATGTAAAATGTCTGGAGGTTTGGCTCATCTACTTACCTGTTTTGGGACAACTTCACCTGAGCAGAGCAGAGCAGACAGATATTTCAGCAAATATTTTATTTTATTTATGCCAGAAAATATAATTTGGCTTTAGATTCATATAGTTTACACACTGTGTTATTGCAGAGCAAATTAAGGCACGCAAAGTTAAGTGATGTATCGTTTTGGCTAAAAAATCAGGTGAAGTGGCATCAAAACAGGTAAAACCAGTATCGGCAGTGACGTCTGTCGAAATCATGGAATATGGGCCTAGTTCATATATCAGTCGCATTATTGACAGACGTCACTGCCGATACTGGTTTTACCTGTTTTGGGACAACTTTGCCAGAGCAGAGCAGAGCAGAGCAGACAGATATTTCAGCCAATATTTTATTTTATTTATGCCATGAAATATAATTTGGTTGTAGATTCATATAGTTAAGACATTTAACTTAATATTGCAGAGCAAATAAAGGCATGTACAGTTGAGTGATATATCGTTTTGGATGATAAATCAGGTAAAGTGGTCCCAAAACAGGTAAAACCAGTGTCAGCAGATGCATAACAGTCTATCTCATACCGATACTCATACCCGTACAGCTGATATTTTATTTATACAGTCATCCTCTACCTTCACTCAACTTCCTGTTTTTCACCTCAAGTTCCTGTCACTTGACTGTCCCTCCTGTCTTGCCCCCAACTGCCTGTCTCTTGACTGCTTTACCTGTCTCTTAACCTAACTTCATGTATTTGACATTCACTTTGGCTCTGTGCTTGCTTTTGGTTTAGCTCAGTCTTCAAAAATTGCTTGTTACAAGTGAGATTTGATCCTGCAACCTCATGCACACTAACCACTTCCTTTAGCCACTGAGCTAATCCTCCTGACACATCAAATGTTTTGACATACCACAAACTCGACTGATATATGACTTAGTCCAATAATCAACTAAGTTCTTGGCAGGGAAAATTAAGTTTTCAGTATATGACAATTCAGGAGACAAGGAGACAATTGTGTGATTTTTAAACTGTACGGTACGTCATCAATTACTTACATCAGCAGAGTAGACAGATATATCAGCCCATTCTTTTATTTTATTCCATTCATTTATGCCATAAAAGTCAAAAGTCACCCATCTCAGATAAGACTTGAACCAGCAACCTCAGGCACACCAACCACCTCCCTTAACCACTGAGCTAAACCTCATAACATGATCAAGAGTTTTCTGTAGCTCAGTATCTGTAGTGAGTAGTATCTGTAGTCCAATGAAAACTCAACTGATATATGAGTCAGATCAATAATCAACTAAGCTCTTGGCAGGGAAAATTCAGTACTCAGTTTATGAAAATTCAGGTTCCAAGGAGACAATTGTGTGTTTTTCAACTGTTTTAAGTGTTCATTGCAAGGTACGTCATCAATGACTTATATCAGCAGAGCAAACAGATGTATCAGCCCATATTTTATTTTATTTGTGCTATAAAAGTCAAATGTCACCTGTCCCAGATTAGACTTGAACCAGCAATCTCAAGTACACTAACTACCTGATTTACCTACTGAGCCAAACCTCCTGGCATTTTACATGTTTTCGATGTTTTGTTGAACTTTACTCAGTTAAATAGTTTATTGTCATTGTTACAGGAAAACAACAAGATAACATTAGAGCCATCTCAGATATGTCATAGATTCTTCCCAAAAAAAAAAACAACATAATGGACACAAAAACAGCATAAATAATCAACATCAATAAATAAAAACTATTTTTAAAATAGCAGAAGTGCAGTCGATGAGGTAGAATAGGGGATGATGTTGAAGAGTGAGTTTGTGCAATGCAAGGTCCAGTTCACCGTTCTTTTGGTTGTGTGGTAGTTGAAGTGCTACGTGTGTAACTGGGTGGGGGGACAGAAGGATGGGGTTGTCCTTTCAGCAGCCTGAGTGTTTGGGGGTAGAAGCTGTGGGCCAGTCTGGTGGTTTCAGCATGGATGGATTTGAATCTCCTCCCAGAGGGCAGTAGATGAAACAGGTGGTGT
>NW_024623256.1:0-1680 GCF_008729295.1 Plectropomus leopardus
ATGTTCATCCGCTTGATGTTTGGTGGCCATGGGCTGTTGGAAGGAAATCCAAATGATGAAGAAGATGTCACAGCTGAAAGGGAGGAAGCTGACACACAGACAAGAGTTCTAAGTGTGGCCCAAGATCTTGTCTACAATGTTACTGGAGGAAAACATTGGACACCAAAACATGTGGGACTAGCCAGTACATTGCACCAAGCAACGAGATCGAAGGAATTGGTGAAACTGTTTCACCAAGCGGGACACACCATCAGCTATCACAGCCTGCTGCAACTCGCCACTGCCATGGCAGAGAGAATGGTGAATGCGATGGATCCAGAAACTGGAGCTGTGACTCCACCTAACTTTGTGCCTGGTAGATTTACACATTTTACTTGTGACAATATTGATATAAATGACTCCACACTCGATGGCAAAAACACATTCCATGCGACACAAATGGCAGGGTGGCAACGTGGTCCACAAGGAGACATGATGATGAAAGATTTAAGGCCATCCAAAGTGGAAAGCCTTGAGGTCCCTAAAGTGATGGAAACACTTTTTCCACCCAGAGTAGAAGGAAAGGCCTTTCCCAAATCAACAGAGAATACAAAAAAAGAGTGGTTCCAAACATCAGACGAGAATGGTTCAGCTGCACAAGCGACTGCCAAAGACATGGCATTCTTTTTCAAGCGTCAAGATGAAGGAGATGTGAAGGAAGGTTGGACAAGTTTCAATCAAAATCTCAGTGAAATCTCACCTGAAATAACAAGCATTGGTTACATGCCTATCATCCAGGCACCTGCTCACGACCTAGATACACTGAATACGGTTGTGCTTAGATGCAAACACGTAGCCAGAGAACTAGGGCAACATCATGTAGTCATCACAGTAGATGAGGCATTGTACTGTAAGTTGATGGAGCTGAAGTGGGCAAATGCCGACTACATGGATTGCCTCATTGTCAGATTAGGTGGTCTTCATACTACAATGAAATTCATGGCAGTCATTGGCAAGCACATCCAATCATCTGGACTGTTAGAAGCATGGGTTGAGAGCAACCTACTTGGCCCCAACACTGCTGAACAAGTCATGACAGGGAAGTCCTACAACAAGGGAATCAGAGCCCACAAAATCACTCTCCAATCCATGTGGAGGATGCTTATTCCTGAGCTGCTTAGCTTCCTGGGAGCCAGGAATCCAGACCTCAAAGAGCAATTGGAGAAGACCAAGACCGGCCCTGCAGAAGATCTTGTGACGTTGCTTGCTTCCAAAGAGTTTGAAGCCGCCACAGAAGCCTACTTTTCAGCCAATGACAACCCAAACTTCAAATTTTGGTGGGGCTACATGCAGATGGTCCACATCCTTTTGTTGTTTATTCGTGCTCAGAGAGATGGGATCTGGGACCTACACCTTTATGCATTCCAGCGAATGTTGCCTTACTTCATGTGGTACAACCATACCAACTATGCTCGCTGGGGGACCATTTACCTGAATGAGATGCACCAACTTCCACAGCAAGTCAAGAGGGAGTTTGATGCAGGAAACTTTGTGGTCAAATGTTCATCGCAATGTTTCAACCAAGTGGACCCAGATCAAAGTCAGGAGTGGCTAGGCTGTATTGGCAAAAAGGGAGGTGGCATTATTGGCATCACAAAGACATCTTCAGCTCTCAGTCGATGGGCTCTGTCTTTCAACCTC
>NW_024623257.1:0-2370 GCF_008729295.1 Plectropomus leopardus
AGCTGGCTCTCCTGTAGGTTGTGGGCTTTGATTGCAGGCAGGTGTGTAGATTGATGAGTGCCACCAGGTGCGTGGAATGACGGACTGCCAACAAGGGGTGGGGGGAGAAAAAAAGGACAAGGACAAGGACAAAACCAAAAACACATCAGACACACTAAATACATAAAAGTGACTGGAAAAAAATAAATAGAAATCACACTCACACAGACATACAGGAGTCACCTCAGGCCTTTTGTTACATTCAGAGCATTAATGTGGCAGCAAACAACTAGATGCTATGTAAAGACATAGTGGATTATTGGCATCCTGCGCAGAGATTTGGTCAGGGCCCCAATGTGTGCTGTAACCTAAGATTCTTTGTAGTGAAAACTGCACTGGCTGTGTATGCATTTCAGTGCATGTCAGTCCCTGTGTCTGTGTCCCCACTGTCATTATTTATTGTTATCTCTTTGGCTGAAACATGGTTAGTAATAAAATTGTACATTCCACTGACTACCTAATCCCTACCACAGATAAACCCATCCAGATTCGAGGTGTTGGATAGCTTAATTGTGGAAGCATAATACCTCTTACATACAGAATGTGTCACACTTTGCTGAAAATTGCCCAAATGCATGCTAAAGGTCACAGTATTGTGAAGTTAGTAGATCCACATCATCTTCAAAGAAAAGACACGGTATTCATAGGACCCTAAACTGCAGTCTGGCACCTGTTAACTACCTTTTCATAATGTCGAGACCTCACCTGTGCCCTGTGGCCAGGAATGTCCCAAACATGGCAAAGTAAGAAGAAAATACAGGCAGAGGGCAGGGTGTGGGGTCTGGAAAATCCCACATATACCTTGAAGATATTCAGAATAGGATATGGCAGAAAACTCTTTTTCTGTTTGAACATCTTTTTGTCTCTTGCTTCACCCTGTAAGTCAACTGGGAGAAAACATCACTGTTCTATTTTTTATACTGCTTCAAAATACATAAATACCAGTTTGAGCTCCTAATTTACATTAAGGTATGGTGATGCCACCCAGTGGTTTAGCTGTCAGACAGAATGATGTCCACACAGAGGTGGCCAGAACAGGGTTGGGCACTCTTACAGTTGTTGTTGGTGGCATCTGTCTCTCAAGCTCAGGAGCCAGTGTGCAGGCGGAGAGGGAATCTTGAGAACCCCCAACTATTCAAGGGTGGGGACATTTTGTTAGGGGGGATCTTCTCTTTCCACAGCAGCTGGAAAGATAGAAAGGAAAGCTACATGCACAAGCCACTGCCACTGCAATGCACCAGGTAAATTATACCATACAAACATTTTTAAATTTCAGTTATCTAATTGGTAGTTGGTACAGATGCAAAACAGGTAGCAAAGGGCATCAGGCTGAGTATTAAAATTATAAATATTTCATGCTATGTGTATTATTACTTTTAAATGCTTCCGTGCTTGTTTGCAATTGTAATATTGATATCTATATGTATGTAGTTTGCATTTCAGAGGTTTCCAGTATGCCCAGGCTATGCTATTTGCCATAGAGGAGATTAATAATAATACAGACCTACTGCCTGGCATCTCTTTGGGTTATAAGCTCTATGATGCCTGTGGCTCAATTGCCAGGAGTGTGAGTGTTGCATTGGCCTTGGCTAATGGTAATGAAGTGGTATCGGAACCCTCAGAGGCACCATGTAACAGACCTGCTCAAGTGCAGGCTATTATGGGAGAAACCTCTTCCTCTCCCTGCATGGCTATAGCTACTGTCATTGGACCCTTTCATATCCCAGTGGTGGGTAAGATTAGTAGAAAATTAAGATATATTTGTAAAAAAAAAAACACATGTCCTGTAATCCTTCCAGCTGATCATGACAAAAGGATTTCTTAAAAATTTACAAATCATTAGGAAATACCTAACATAGTATATAAAATGTCATAGAGTATGCAACAATAAACTGTTAAAATAACACAGTTAGGCATTACTAATAAATTGTTAATATTGCTATAATTTCATTGTTTGCAAAGCAAAAAAATAACTATAGACTTAAGTTTAATTAACTTTAAGTTTGCCATTAATAAATGATGGTTATTATGACATGCATCCAAATTGTAGTGTTCTCTGTAAATGTTTTACATTTTATATCATATTATGGTATATCATTTCATTTCTATTTTAGATCAGCCACTTTGCAACTTGTGCTTGCCTCAGTGATAAAACCAAGTACCCATCCTTCCTCAGGACAATACCCAGTGACTACTACCAGAGCAGAGCCCTGGCCCAGTTGGTCAAGCATTTTGGCTGGACTTGGGTTGGAGCGATTAGAACAAATGATGATTATGGAAATAATGGCATGGCCACATTCACAGAAACTGCCCAGCAGCTGGGAATCTGTC
>NW_024623258.1:0-3794 GCF_008729295.1 Plectropomus leopardus
CAACAACAAGATCATGAACAAGGTGCAGCTCGCTTAACTGATCTCTAAAGTGAAGGGTCACAGAAATATTGTTGATCATATTTTTCATACCAGTCATCATTCTTTTGTTTTTCTGCTATCTTTATTCACAGAAAGCATACACTGCAGCTTGGGAGAAGGACAAACTAACAGTCCACATCATGCCAGATGCTCCCGAGATTGTCCTGGCCAAGGCTAATGCCCTCAACATGAGCAACGTAAGGGGAAAAATCAGCTGCTTGGATATCAGTGGTATCAGTATTTGCTAACATCAAGGTATCAGCTGAAATAATCAGTCCCTCTAGGATTTAGTGATCTGTGGTGAAATCAGACATTATCAGGCTGTAACAATCACAAAAACAGCCTTCACGATGCTGGATGGACTGAATAACACATTACCAAGTAGTATTGAAACTTTTCCAGTGAACCAATACCTGCATTCAGTTGTTCTTGTTCTCAGATTCACAGTATTTGTATGGTTTTCTCACAGTCAATCACTGCAAGCACTCTTTGATTTTATGCAAGGTGTGATTGGCCCACCAGCTCCCACTATGCAACTGAATGGTCCTATTCACATTGGTAAACAGAGGAGGCAGCCTACGACACCACTTATCACCCACTTAAGCCGCATTTCAGAGAGAAAGAAGCTCTGACAGTCCGACATGTTTTTTTTAAAGTGAGGATTAGCATATGCTGTTAAAACCGTTGCAGACTAGTCGTGGCAGTTTTATGATATTAATTTAATTGTTTGAATACATTTTTGGGCCATCAGACGATTATTTGAGTTCCAGAGCTGAGAAACAATATCATAGGTAATGCTGTTATCACCATGAGATTTTAGAGACATACAGACCCATAATAATGAGCCCACATGAAGAAACCCCAGTTAATGATAGTAATGGCAAAAGTGGATGACTCTGAATATGACACAGTATAACATCACACAACTTATGAACCTGTAACACCAAAACAATAGTCTGTAATAAAAATATGCTGACAGCCAGCTCCCTCCGTTCATCCACTGCAGAAAGTCCAATAGCAAAAAAGTACATGACTACTTAAAGGAGAAATTTCATGTCTCTGTGGGACCTAAAATAAAACTAAAAAATCATTAATTGCTGTAACATCAGCATACATCACAACATACAGTATATCACAATACACATATGCAATACACATACCACATTAAACAAATACACATCCACCTATATCCCTTGGACATTTTCAGGCAATAAGCTGCGTGGTTTGCTTTAAACCAGCCCTTATGATGATCAGTTTGTGATTGTAAAAAATATCACTGTCATCTTAACTTAATGTGCCTTTTTCAGAAACTTTACAAAGCTGGTGTTGTGGAGATGGCCAAAAAGGGCCACAACCTCAAAGCTGATGCCATTTCAATTTTGGCAGCCAAGTCCGGTACCACTATTGCCAGCAATGTAAGTCGTAAAAGCCTCACTGTATTAAACCCATCTCCTAAAATTCATATCATAAAACAATACAGTCTTTGTGAATGACACAGTATGTGTTTGCTGTCACAGTACAAGTACAAGCTGGCATACGAGAAGGCCAGAGGCCACCATGTCGGCTTCCGCAGCATCCAGGACGACCCCCTGCTGGTTCATTACATGCAGGTGGCTAAAATGCAGAGCGACAAGAACTACAAGAAGGACTACCACAAGTCCAAGCTGAAGTATCACTCCCCAGTGGACATGCTGAGCGTTGTCCAAGCCAAGCACGCCTCTACTGTTCAGACGATGGCTGGATACAAGCAGCATAACCCCCACTACACTGTGCTGCCTGATGCCATGAACCTGCAACTGGCTCGCAACATGCAGTTCATTGCCAGTGATGTATGTAGAGAGTCTTAAAATAAATGATGTTTTCTTGTAGAGGATTTTAAAACAACAATTTCCATGAATGCTACCACTGCTGTATGTGTCTTTGCTGCATTTGGACATTTCTGTTGGTCTTTTTTTCCCAGAATCAGTACAAGAGTGACTACGAGAGCTTCATGAAGGGAATCGGATGGGTCCCTATTGGATCGTTGGATGTTGAGAAAGCAAAAACAGCCGGCCGCATCCTCAGTGAGAGCCAATACCGTCAACATCCCAGCAATTACAAATTCACCAAAGACATGCACTCCATGGATTTGACACTGGCCACTGCCAACAACCAGATTATGAATAAGGTACAGGATACGACTTGCAGGAAAAATAGCGCAAATATCTCTCTTTAGGCATCTATGTCTAAGATATCAAACCAACAAATATGTTTGTTTTTAGCAATCCTACATTTCTGGCTGGGAGAAAGACAAGACTTCAATCCACATCATGCCTGATGCAATGGACATTGTTCTTGCCAGAGCAAACAAGAAGAACTTCAGTGAGGTACGGTGTGACACCTTTATTTTTCCCACACAGTTTTTCGAGATCTGTCATGATTTGTAATAAAAAAAAAAATCCCACAACACATACAGTATGGACTTTTTCTGGATGGATAAAAAATGTATATTCTCTCTTTCTTCAGAAACTCTATAAATTGGACAATGAACTGTCCAAGAAGAAAGGCCATAATCTTCGTGGTGATGCCATTGCAGTAAAGGCCGCCAGAGCCTCCACTGCTATTGCTAGTGATGTAAGTATCTGTGCAGTTTTAAAATCTCTCACATTTACTTACTCTCTGGGCAACGATGTGTCCTCAGCTGCTCCACTGTAACATGGGGGGCCTCAGGGATCAATCCTCGGTCCTGTTTTTTTCTCTTCTGTGTATGCTTCCTTTTGGCCAGATAATCATTCACTTTGGTTGTATATCTTATAACTGTACACTGATGACACTCTATTATATATTTTAGCGAAACCAAATGACTTCAGCAGCCAAAACAAACTCTGCAATAGTATAACTGTTATGTAAGACTGGATGTTACATAACTCCTTGATCAACATCAGTTGTCTGGTGCAGTATTCTGATGCCTTTTTACAAGCATTTAAACCTTAGAAACCTGAGCAAATTGGTTTGACTACTTTCGAAAACTTGTAATAAAGGCAATGAGCTACTTAGCATAAAATGTCACACAAGTTGCAAGAAATTAGTAAAAGGTTACAAGGAAATTATCCCAAAAAGGAGAGAACAAGAAAATGTTTAGAAAAGGATATGAAAAACAAGAGGAATGTAAAACGAGCTACATTTATATGTATTACACTTATATATTTAAATTATGTTATATTAAAATATACACATTTATTATTTGGGCACCATCAGGGTCATTTCCCTTTTTACTACTCTTCTTTTTCTAATCTTCGGGAATTTTTCTTGTAAAATTTGTAATTATCTGCTCAATTTTTGGGGTTATGTCTTGTAAAGTCGCTCATTGCCTTCTTCTTTTGTTCTTAGAAAAAAGCAGAACAATTTGCACAGGTTTTAAAGAAAACTAAACAAGTTTTGACAAAACTGAGTTTCTAAAATATTACAGAAAATAGCACAAACTGCATTTTTTCAGTGTAATGGCCCACTTGTAAAATGCCTTTTTTTATCACTATGTAATTTATATGTTTTTTTTGTGACATTGTTTTAATAGTTGACTTAGGGTTTTTACGCTACTATATTTATTATCTTGTGAAGTACTTTGTAAAGTGTTTTCAAAAGTCTATATAAATGAATCTCTATTTTTATTACTATGGCTTTACAGTAACCATAACGATCACTTGTTTTGTTTCTCATTTGCAGTACAAGTACAAGACAGGATACCGCAAGCAGGTCGGCCACCACATTGGTGCTCG
>NW_024623259.1:0-2951 GCF_008729295.1 Plectropomus leopardus
TTGGATTGCCTCCAAATGCAAGGAAATTCACTCTGTGTCTGTGCAACCCACGAGTTCCTGAAGGCAAAGGATGTTTCTCTGCAGCCACACAAAGACAGAAGCACACACACACACACACACACACACACACACACATACACACACACACACACACACACTCACACACCGACCAACAGCAGTCGCAGCTCATAAAGCTCTCTGGTACAAGAGATTGAATATTTATAAGCCTGTTTTTTTTTCTTTGTGCGTGTGTGTGTGAGTCTGTTACGTAGATAAAGAGTGGGAACTGAAGCCAAGTGTCTGTTGACCAAAGAAATGTGTTTTTGAGATGAGACCTAAGAAAAAAAATTGTTGTTATTGTATGAAGCCTTGATTCTTTCATTCATAAATTCACTCCTTTATGTGTGTGTGTGTCAAACAATCATTGTTTCACGCTCAAGTATCCACATACACTGCTTCCATGAGTTTGAACTGGTAATAGGTGCCTAAAAGACATCCTGTTACAGCGCTCAAATCTCCTGCTAATGCCTACAAATCAAAAGTCCTTTTTAGACAGAGATCATGCTGAACCCAACAAGGCATCATGCTTGCATTTGGGGCACAAAAGAGACTCGACATGTGTTTAAAACATCACTGTCTGCTGAAAGAAAGATGCAAAATCTTACAATCCGCATTCAATCCCTGGACAAAGGATTCTGCAGTAGTTGTTAGTATTTTCTGATCAACAGTAGAGGAACCATGCCACCCGGGTCTACATGCTTATTTCAGTCCCTTTGCTGGTATAGGATGCAATAACAGGCTGCCACAAAATACTGTCCGTTTCCATCCAAACAGTGCTCAAGCATCGTTCAAAGTTATGTCTGCACTGAGTTTGAAAGAGTGACCAAATAAGTACAAAAAACAAGTCACCTGGCCTCCATTCTGCTCTCTACTGTTTACTACCCTGTTTTGAAAGCCTGTCTGTGATTTTAAACATGAAGCGTTACTACGAACTACTGATGAAACTGGAATAAATGGCCGCTGTGCAATTTAAACGCAACCCACTTCTGGACAGACTCTACAGAAGTCAGACTGGTGACTGAGCCGTACAAACACACACTGACAATGACGCTTTGACTGTGTTCATTTCAACTGTTGTGTGACAATCAGCAACCATATTACCTTGTAGGACAAATATATTTAAGGAGAATACTGATATGTTTGCGTCTTCGATTGTGCTAACCATCTCTGTAAGCTGCCACTCTGCCTCCATTACTCCTGCTCTGCAGTCAAAGCAGAGCTGGAGACATCAGGGCTTGTGTTCCTGCCTGCACAGAAAGTCATTCGCAGATAATCGTATTTGTACAGCATGGAAAAACAACTTCCACAGGCAGAATTAGTCAGGCTAGAAAATCCATCAGCATTCATTAAGTTTTGCTAGTGTGACTATTACTATTCTTTAATTTTCTTGCCACCATAAGGTCAGATTTTGTACTTTGTGACAATTTGTTTGTGTATGGACTGAAACCTGCCAAAGGGCTACAGATTATGACGACACGACCGGATGTGTGTGTGATATAATGTGGGGTGGCACACACTCCACAGCTCTTGTGCTTTAGCCAGCCGTATAGTGACAAGTGTGCCGCAGTGAAAGGTGAAGGCCCAGTAGGACACCAGGAAGGAGGGCAGGAGGTCAGTGGATGGCATTTTACATTATTAATCATATATTGTGACTGTTTTTTCATTTTTATAATGTGTTTCACAAAGACGTTAAAGTGTTAGGATCAGTATATCCTGATCACCAAAAAACAATATAAAAATAAAAAGAGTTTAACAGAGCCTAATAGAAGCAAAATGAACAAGTCTGGTTGCTGCTTAATGACGCATTTAGAATTAATGAGATGCAAAATTCAAAGGCAGCCCGAACGCACACAAGGCCAATGGAAAGATATGAACAGATGCAAGGGGACATGAACAGATAAAACTTTACTCCAGGCAGCATCCAAAATTCATTGTTATCTTGAGTTGGATGACATCACCCCATTAACGCATGAGATGTGTTTCGAGCACAAAAGGAGCTCGAAAACAAAAAACAACTTGGACCAGATGCACTTTTTGCACATCAATGTGCCTTATTTTCACTCCCACAGGTAGCCACAAATGAATGTAGACATGCTTTGAAGCCCCCGTGTGCATTTTGATATTTGTGAACGCTCAACCACTCAGTAGTCTTGTCAATGTGAAGAACTGCAATGAAAAAATACCATTTAACTGATTTGTATGGTGTGTATGGTTTTGGTGTATACGTCTCATTTATACATCTGGCCCTTGAAGTTACATTAAAATCAGTCCTTCTAAACTGTCGCACATAAACACAGAGACCCTCCAAAGACATAGACAGTGTCAGCACTATTGCTCTTCGTGTTAAAATAACACAGTGGTACAACAAATATGGCAGGGCTTATATTTGCTTTGTGCTCAGTCTGTGTTGCACCTTTCACTTTCCTGCTGCTACTTCAGTCAACAGCAATCCTCTTTTAATCACACATTTCATCAGTGACCTTTCTATGTCCACATGTGTAATGTAACTGAAAGATACATTAGTTCAATAAAAAGGTCCATGCACTTATTTTGCTCAGTGTCCCTGGAGCCCATACCAGCATGCATTGTCAGAGTGACACCAAAAGTCTAGCATACTTACAGTCAAACACACTTATTGTTTCCATTGCAACCAGTTTCCTCCACTTAAAAATCTGTGCTCTCCATGCTACAGTCCTCTGATAATGAAGATACCTGGAACAAGAAATGAATATCCTTGTATTGGAGGTGCAAAACTGCCACAAGCAACTATAAGATTCCCTTAATAAGATGCTGAAGACAGAAGGTGTTAAATTAGCTCGGGAGGAGAGGACACATTTCGTCGTCCTGGTCCGAGGACAATTTAATGATGTTACACGCAGGGTAGGTGATTA
>NW_024623260.1:0-1331 GCF_008729295.1 Plectropomus leopardus
GGGTCACAACAGAAACATTATTCCTCCTCCTCCCGCTGCTGCTCCGTCTGCAGCTAACATCCACCACAACAACCCGGGGCAAGTTCACCCAAACACGGTCAACTTTTCGGCCACAAACTCCTCCGGGGGCTCGGTCAAACTCCCGCGGGGGCTCGGCGGACCTCCTCCGCTCGGTGTCTGTCGGTGTCTCGGCCGTTGAACCGTGTAAAAGTCGGTGTTTTGTTGAAACAATCGGTGTCGTTGTGTCGGTGGTTTCGGCCGAAGAGTTTCTGCAGCTTCCCGGTTCCCCCTCCGGCCGGTCGCGAGCTCAAGATACGGAGCTGCACGCGCTCCGGCTGTGTGACGTCACCAGGCGAAGGGAGGGAAACATGAGGGGAAAAAAGAGGGCAAAACAATCAGTTTAGGGACTGTTCGTTATTTATCAGAGGAGGACGGTGGCTGGGTGTGACTTCTTTTTTTTNAAATCCCCATAAAATGTCCTAAAATCCTTAAAACCTGCATGACTGGCCCCTGGCCTTGTCTCATTTGAAAATGTGGCCCCTAAGCAAAGTAAGTTGAGTTTCTCTGGTTTCTAGTGTGAATTTAGGGTTTCTATTTCACACATAAGCTCGTGACAACTCATTTGACTCAAATAAATCGATAAATTGAATCGATATCAGGTGTGAACCGTCAAAAACAGACGTTAAGAGTTGAGTATTTTCGGTGTTTTACCTCCGGAGCTGTTCGGCTGCCGTCGGACCACTTGTTCCCGGGTCTCCCTCATCATGTTTTCCTCCTCTTCCTCGGACCGAGCCTCGGCCATTTCTCCTCTTTTCTCCTCTTTTCTCCTCCTTTCCGTCCGTCCGTCCGTCTGTCCGGAGAAAATGGAGCTGGGTCACAACAGAAACATTATTCCTCCTCCTCCCGCTGCTGCTCCGTCTGCAGCTAACATCCACCACAACAACCCGGGGCAAGTTCACCCAAACACGGTCAACTTTTCGGCCACAAACTCCTCCGGGGGCTCGGTCAAACTCCCGCGGGGGCTCGGCGGACCTCCTCCGCTCGGTGTCTGTCGGTGTCTCGGCCGTTGAACCGTGTAAAAGTCGGTGTTTTGTTGAAACAATCGGTGTCGTTGTGTCGGTGGTTTCGGCCGAAGAGTTTCTGCAGCTTCCCGGTTCCCCCTCCGGCCGGTCGCGAGCTCAAGATACGGAGCTGCACGCGCTCCGGCTGTGTGACGTCACCAGGCGAAGGGAGGGAAACATGAGGGGAAAAAAGAGGGCAAAACAATCAGTTTAGGGACTGTTCGTTATTTATCAGAGGAGGACGGTGGCTGGGTGTGACTTCTTTTTTTT
>NW_024623261.1:0-1507 GCF_008729295.1 Plectropomus leopardus
GACAAAAATCACACTCAGGCAGACACGAGTCACCAATGGCCAGTTGTGAAAGAAATAACATTGAAGTATAATTTGTCTTCCAAAACAAAAATGTTATAGTATCTCATCAAGAAGCATAAACAAATCATACTATAGTATGTTGTCAAAAATACTCATTTTCTGTCTCATGTAAAACAAGATAAACCTGACACACAATCATGCATACACTCAATCTTGCAGCAAGGCATGTACGTGGCTTTTGCACTCAGACTAAAAGGACCAAAATCACCCAAAATTACACAATTACTCACTAAACTCGAAAAATTAAAAGCTGGTATGTTTTATGCAAGAAACCCACTTCTCAAACTCAGAATTGCAACATCTTGTATATAAACAACATAATAAAATACTCCCATCCACACTCAGCAGTGAACAAAAAGGCGTCTAAATTTAAATCGATAAAAATATCCCATTTGTCCATAATTCATCTGTTGTTGATCCACAGGGAACCACACAACATTCACACTTGCTAACATTTTCTTCTCTTTATTAGACAATTCAAAAAAATATCATAAAAGCTGGAAATTTCAATACTGTCATCAACCACACAACTGTTCTAGTACACCTGGCAACTCAACAAACTGGCACTCAACCGAAATAATAAAACAATACATGAATGACTTTGGACTTGGTGAGAACTTGAGAATAAGAAACCCATCATCCAGAGAATATTCACAATTTTCCTCCTTCTACCAATCCTTTTCCAGAATTGATTTCTTTCTTTTAAGCAATTCACTCGCTTAACACATCCAAAAAAACACAATTTATCCAATCACGATTACTGATTCTCCTGCAAGATGACCTTACTCTTGGAAGATCCGGATTCCACCTCATTAATCAAGAGTGAGAGGGCATCCTACCTGGAGATGAACAACTCCCCAGAAATTTCACCATCACTTTTACGGGAAAAAGGGAAAACAGTTCTAAGAGGAAAAATCATATCATATTCATCACTCGAGAGGAAACAGCAACAAGAACAGGAAACTGCTTTAGAGACATGCCGGTTAACCAAAAACTTCAGCAAACAAGCACAAAATTAATTAGCTGAACTTAAAACCCATCTTGAAACAATTATTCACAAGAAAACACAGTTCCTTATCCAACAGCTCAAATACAAAAACTTTCAATTACAGTAACAAATCAAGTAAATATCTGGCGAATCTATTACAAACCAAAGGCAATTATTTCGTCAACAAAATGCCAAACAATAAATCACCCGCATCAGTCGGACTTCCTGCAGAATTCTTCAAATATTTCGGGAACATACTGTCACAATTATTCAACAGAGTACCTACAGAAATCAAGACCCCCTCTACCATGCACTCCCACATGAACACCGCTGTGATGACACTCTTATCAAAACCCAACAAAGACCCAAATCTAAACAATCTTGCAACATCAGCGTACTTACAGAATACATGACAATAGAAAGAATGACAGCATACCAAAAACCTGGAAGGCATTTATC
>NW_024623262.1:0-1246 GCF_008729295.1 Plectropomus leopardus
AGGAGCGTATAGACACAGCGGAGACCCGCATTCAGTCTTCAGAGGAAGTCCTGGCTGAGGTGGTGAAACTCCAGGTGCAAACAGAGGCTAAACTGATGGACTTGGAGGGACGTTTGCGACGGGAGAGTGTCAGGTTATACGGGGTAAAAGAGGGAGCTGAAGATGGCAAAGCGACAATGATTGAGTTTGTGGAAGATTTATTAATTAAAGGCTTGGAGCTCCCGACCACCACAGCTTTGAATATCGAGAGGGCGCACCGGGCTCTCAACACGAAACCCCCAGCTGAAGCCCCACCAAGATCCGTAGTGGTCAAATTTACGAGCTTTAAAATGAAAGAAGAAATCCTCAAAAAAGTCTGGCAAAGAAAGGGAATCGATTTCCAAGGGAAGAAGATACACATGGATCATGATTACGCACCGGAGGTACTGAGGAAGCGGAGGGAGTACACAGAAGCGAAGGCTGCACTGAAGGAGAGAAATATAAGATTTCAGACTCCATTCCCGGCCAAACTGCGGGTGCACTACAAGGAAGGCATGGTGACGTACAACTCGGCAGAAGCGGCAACGGCAGATATGGCGAGGAGGGGAATACCGGTGACGGTTCTGAAAAATCCAGCTTCTCTTTAGGATCAGATCAGCCAGTTGTCGTGGCGACCCAGCGGAAAACGAGGAAACCGGGAGGCCAGGCAAGACGTGAGAGAGCGACTTCAAAGATTCCGACGCCAGGACACTTGATAAGTAAAGATAATATAATGACGATATGGCAGAGTCCTTACATCTCTGCTATGTGGTCCAACGTTACTTATCTTTTTGTGTTCTGACATTAAGAGATATGAGAATTCACATTAACACTTACTTTTGTGAGGTTATTGTCGTGATACTACACCTATCAGGAAGATATCAATAATGGCATAAGAAGATACGTTTGATGTCGGGACATTTTTCTAGACGTAACAGACCTGTGTTTCAGCTCTGAGGCTGAGGAGGGCCCTCTCTCATCATCAGATGGAAGAGACTTTCCCTCTAAACTCACACTCCATCTGAGATATGAGGCCAGGAAAGAGGTCTCAACATTGGAAGTCAGAGAGTGTTTTTGTTATGAGGTTCTTTGTTCCTGTTAGGAGGTTTTTTGTTTTGTTGTGGTTAATGTTAATTTGGGTGCTACTGTTACTTATGGCACCGGGGGTGCAGGATGCTGTCTATATCCAGGCGTGCAAGGGTCAAAATATACTCAAATGATAAAAAAT
>NW_024623263.1:0-2044 GCF_008729295.1 Plectropomus leopardus
GGCTCTCAATATTAAGAAAACTAAATTCATGGCTTTTGAAAAGCTAAAAAAAAAAAAAAAAAAAAAAAATGATGGGGATGTTAAATTAAAAATCTGTGCAGATTAAACTGAAAGGGTTTTTGAGACAAGGTCTTTATGGGTTGTGATTGATCATAAATTATGTCATAAAAATTGAAAAATAAATAGCAATCTTGTATAAATCTAGGGATATATTAAACTATGAGGACTTGTATATTATTTATTGCTTACTGAGGGTCAACTTTTAGAATGATGATAAATTCAACAATCTTACTTGAAAACGAGCAATAGGTATTGTTAATTAGGCTGGTTCTATAAGTAAACTAATCCGTTTTTTTTCAAGTTCACAAACCATGTAATTTAATGATTTGGAATATAATGAAATATTGCAAATTATGTTAAGAGACATAACAAACTCACTCCCAGACTGTGTACTGTACTGTTTTTTGTACAGGAGAGCAGATATGATTTGAGTTTAGTGTACAAACTTAGTTTTGAGGGTTACAAGTCTGAAATATATTTTATTGTTGGCGCTTAAATTAATGAGAATATAAGGACAAGCATATATAAGCTTTTGCTTCCTTCTGAGCCTTTTCACTTAATACTAAATGCATATATAGATTTCTGAATGCCTTAATAATTTATTTTTTATACTTACTGTGTGATTACTGTATAAAACACTACCCCTTCTACTACTACTACTACTACTACTACTACTACTACTGTTGGACCAAACCAGCTACTCTTTTTGCATCTTGTCAGGTCACTGACAAGATGCTACCGCTTTACAACGTGCTGACTCTGTGTAGAATGTTTTAAAGCATTCTCTTCCTGTAACCAGCCATAACAGCCAAAGGCAGCGGTGTCGAAGCTGAACTCCCTGTGGTTTGTGTAAATATCAAATTCTGCTTCTCTCTGTGCTGGCCTCTGCGCTGCTATGGGCTCACAGTGGGAACCCAGACTCTCTTCACAGCCTGAGCGCTTTTGGCCAGACTTGAGTAGAGACAAAGAAAGCTAGAAAAGGTAGCGTGAGAGAAAAGGATTTACAGAAGCCATGAGCTCGACTTTGTGAAGGGGAGAGGTAACATTACAGCATAAACTTTTCCTTCCTGTAGAGAAACATTTTCATGCAGTAAGGAAGAAAGCCAATACTCCCCTGCAAAGCCAAAACACAGAGACCAGAGTCTGACTTTTTAAAACAACTTAGGTCAAACAATAGCATTCCATAGAAATGTTTAATTAGGAAGGAGGTAACCAAACTGCAGTGAGTGGACTTTTGTAAAGATATCTGGTGAGATAGCCTCGGCTAACCCTACAGCTTATTTGCGTTGTAGCTAAATAGTGCAGTGGCTAAATCCAACCATAACTCAAAAAAAACTAGCTTGCTAAAAGCAAACTACCCCCACTTAATGGTGTAGCAAAACGGCCAATTACATCTCAGACTCTGCATGGTGGAATTTCTATGATTTTGTGTGTTTAAGCTACATTTAAATGAAATGTTGATGACAGACTTATTTATTTTATCCAGTAATTAGTTTGAATGGACAAGAAAACCTGGAGGGCCATTTTGTTTTAAGGTATTTTGTTTTTCTGTGTCCTTTAGAATCTCTCAGGTCATTTTAGTCTAACAATGATTTTTTTTTCTTTTGGTATGACACATTGGCTGTCTGTAGTTGCTGCTCTCTGCATTTGTCAGGTACTATATTATACAATAGCACCTATAACCTGTAATATGTAGGCGTGTGTTCACACATACATCGTTTGGATAACCACGGTCTCCTCCTTGGTCACTGAAAAGACACAGATGAGCCAGAGGGCAGACAAGATAAAGCAAAATCCTTTGAGAGAGGAGAAGGACTGGCTGATGGCAGAGAGAGAGCTCTTTTATGTTTCGTTCGGATTTCTTTAAAAATTATAATATAAAAAATCATGGAAAGAAGGCAACAAGCAACTTAACATGAAATAGACCCAAGATTAGCAAGAAATTACTTAAAACCAAAAATATTATATTATTATTATTATAAAA
>NW_024623264.1:0-1847 GCF_008729295.1 Plectropomus leopardus
GCCGTCTGGTTGTGGTGTTATGGCATGCTACATGCTAGTGGACAATTGGGATTACACATGATGGTGCGGACGACACTGATTAAAACAAATTTAAGCTGGTGGGTTATAATACTTAAATAACAGAATTGGAGGAAAAGATACAAACGTGCATCATGTTTTATTGGCAGCTTTACATGTAGTTCCTTCATTTGTCCACTGGATGGTATGATTATAGCAGAACCCACCAACTGACAGCGATATATTATGCCTTTGCTAATTTAAATAATCTCATAAAACATGTATCAAAATAAAGGCTTTATATAGTAGCCTACATTAAGTGGTTTATAAGGGCTGGGTATGTATATTTGATAAATATAGTGAAGGTAAAATAATACAAGACGAAAAAAACAAACAAACCTCAAATTGTTTTAATCAGTGTTGATAACATCATCATATGTAGTTCCTACAATTGTTCAGTAGAGAGAGCCATTACAGCAGAACCAGACAGTTCAAAAATCATAAAAAAACGACATAGTAGTATGTCGTCTGACAATCATAAAATAAAAACAAAGTATAGCATGTCGTCCAAAACTCATAAAAAAAAGATATAGCATAGATTGTCCTCCGAAAATCCTAAAAAACAAAATAACATACTCTGTGATAGTACAGTATGTAGTCCAAAATGGCATAAAAACGTCATAGTATAGTATGCTGTAAAAATGGCATGAAAACGTCATCGTGCAATGTATCGTCCAACAATGCATAAAAAACTTCATAGTATAGTATGTCCTCCAAAATCTTGGAGGACCGTTTTTTCAACATGTTGTATTCAGCATGTTGGCCCTTTTTTGAAAATTCTACTCTGGCGTATCTCTACGAGCTATAACAAGCGGTTTTCATCCATTTTTGAACATGTCAAAATGTGACTTTTGGGCCTTTTTTTGGCCCGTTTTTCAACATGCTATGCTATGGTGTGTCTCTGTGAGCTATAATAAGCGTTTTAAAGCCATTTTTTAACATTTGGAGTGATCACTTTTTTGACCGTTTTTCCCTGAGCTATAGAATGGCTTTTTTTTTTTTTCTAAAATGTAATATGGCTTGAAATGCTCAAAATATTGACTTTTTGGACCGTTTTTTTAGCAGGCTATACTACAGCCTGCCTCATTGTGCTGTTATATGACCTATTTTAACATTTTGGACTACCTACTGTACTATCACAGAGTATGTTATTTTGTTTTTTAGGATTTTCGGAGGACAATCTATGCTATATCTTTTTTTTGGAGTTTTGGACGACATGCTATACTTTGTTTTTATTTTATGATTGTCAGACGACATACTACTATGTCGTTTTTTTATGATTTTTGAACTGTCTGGTTCTGCTGTAATGGCTCTCTCTACTGAACAATTGTAGGAACTACATATGATGATGTTATCAACACTGATTAAAACAATTTGAGGTTTGTTTGTTTTTTCGTCTTGTATTATTTTACCTTCACTATATTTATCAAATATACATACCCAGCCCTTATAAACCACTTAATTTAGGCTACTATATAAAGCCTTTATTTTGATACATGTTTTATGAGATTATTTAAATTGGCAAAGGCATAATATATCGCCGTCAGTTGGTGGGTTCTGGTATAATCATACCATCCAGTGGACAAATGAAGGAACTACATGTAAAGCTGCCAATAAAACATGATGCACGTTTGTATCTTTTCCTCCAATTCTATTATTTAAGTATAATAACCCACCAGCTTAAGTTTGTTTTAATCAGTGTCGTCCGCACCATCATGTGTAATCCATGTGTAATCAATGTGTAATTGTCCACTAGCATGTAGCATGCCATAACACCACAACCAGACGGC
>NW_024623265.1:0-3038 GCF_008729295.1 Plectropomus leopardus
TAACAATGTCATCTTTAAGTATATGAGCGAGACTAATATGTAAAAAATATCTGTACAATATCATGTAATATAATATAAAATACATGTAATATTTGTAAGATCAACTTACAATAAAATCTAAAACATCAACAGAAAACATTTGTCTAACATTGTCCGTGTTTGAAAGTCAACAGCAGTGATTTGCTATTGAGCAGCTTCCATGTGTTTTGAATTTTGGTTGTGTTAAGGCCCTATTGCATTCAGATTATAGATTGCACCTTGAACTTTGTAACACTTGATTTATAGGAAGCAACAATACAGCTGCAATGTTAAAGAACACCCTCCCCTTCCTCTGCCCACACATATACACACATGCGCACAAACACACACGCACACACACACATACACACTATCCCTCTGAACCCACAATCAAATTTCACTCAACATCTGCTAAAACATTCCCAGCAGGCCTGCTATCAGCCTGGGGAAATCTATAGGATTGGCCCACCTCACTAGTTTTAGTTTTGCTCTAAAGTTTGCATGTGTTGTTTTCTAGCAGCCAGGGAGAGGTGGCATAACACCTCTAACAAAGCAGCCTGCTCCACTAAAATCCCTCTGTTTCTCCCAAGTAAACCATAAATCATCCATGGTTCGTTATGACAGTTCCTGCTACGCTCCACCACATTACTTTGGGAAAACATTACAGTTACATGTCCCGATATCCCAAATCCTAAAATTGCTACTCGATTTTATTTGTTTCTCCTCGGTGCTTTGGTTGATGCAATCATGGTTTTAATCATGGTTGGTTGGCTGGAAGAGTGTCTGAGTGATAGAGTGTGTGTAAGTGTGCATGCTGAGGCCAATTCAAATTTTTGTTTGTTGTCAGATCCTGAGAGGTGGAGCTGGTCGCAAGAGACAAATCCTTTTTGTTTTATGTCTTGTTCTACACACTGGTATAATGTCATTCAATTTCAATGTGTAGAACAAATACTCTACTCTTTAAGACAGATACTGAATTGGTCTGAATTGTTTAAAAATGAGTGTGACCTTTTATACAACCATGTAAAGGCTGAATTCCTGACCAAAAGTGTTGTATCATATATTGTAATTCATCTCGGCACAAACGTGGCAACCCAATTCTGTTGTCCAAGTTTCAAAATCAACATTGAAACCTACAATTAGGAATTAAGCTACTTTTAAGGTTTTTTTCTGACCAGTTTGCAGCAAATGTGTCTGAATCAGTGCATCCCACCATTTTCAAGAAATAAACCAAACACAAATACACTGCAGGAAGCAAATAAATCTGACCATTGCGCATGAACATATTTGACCATTTTATCAATTCTTCACAAAAAATAAAAAAGACATTTGTGAGGGTGTTTATCTCACTGTCACACTGACTGTAAAGAGTCTCATGAAGGCTTCTTTGTGCTGGAACGTTGCTGTGTGATAACCAATCACACCTGGGATCTGCTAAGTTATTGTAAATAAATACAAACACCATCCCTACAACCACTAGTGGGATATCTTGAGGAGCTTTTGGGTCCCACATCGATGGTAAGAAGTGACGTTTTATTGAATGCAAGGAAAATTACATTTTCTAACAAGTCCTATGAGACTCAATACAAAACAAGACAAGAATACAAAACCCAGCTATTTGGTGTAAATAAGATTCCATATGCTCTCAATTATGTCTAAATGCAAAATAGCTGCTGTACAGTCAGTCATCTCATGTGGTAGTGCCCCAAAAATGTACCTTTTGGCTGTCAGTCCAAAGTGAAATTAGGAGAGGTTTGACTCAAGTTATGTGACTTGGACTCAAATAAGACTTGAGTCACAAACTTGATGACATAGGACTTTGGTCTTGACCAGTCTGAAAAAGACATGCAACTCGACTTGAACTCTAACACGAATGACACTCAACTTCACCTAGGCTTGAGCCTGTTGACTTAAACAATACTTGATAACATTCCCCAAGACCAAAGGTTCAAAAGTATGTAATTTAAAAATTGTGCAGGAATAAAGTCATTCTTCTAAATTTACTGAATCAACTAACATTAACGCTAATTACAGCCATCAAGCTGACAAGCCATTCCCCGGATCCACTACGTTTGAATAGATCTGACAGCATCTAATCAAGTTCCAGGAGAGAACTATAAAGAACTGTTGCTATGTTACTGAGTGCCAGTTGGCAAAAAAAGATAATTTTGTTAAATCTTCTGAGCAGTCAACAAAAACCGGTTCTAGGTATGCAAAACTTCTATAAACTCATTACCTACCTAAAACTTTATTACATCTGGTGGAGAGCACATTATGACTTGATTTAGACTTGAAACTCAAAGCACCAAGACCTGAGACTAACTTATGGATTTGCAAAATATGACTTGGTCTCATCTCTGTATTTGGTACAGATATACTTCTAAATCCATATCATTTTGTGCTGGGACTAGTCTCCAACCATGAACTCAGGTACAGGTGCTTTCATATAACTGTTTTATATGCTTCCCATCATACAATATTACAGAAATATTTAGACAAAGAGACCCCAGATATTTTAACTTAGTATAAATAACGTATGTACATTATGCCATTGGAGAGACTATCATATGTTTTAAAAGGTACCCTTTAAGAGTCTGTAAGCGGCATGAGGGTTACAAATGTTACCACAAACTGCTTTGCTGTTTTGGTTTGCTGCTTTTTTTATTTTTGTTGTTCTAATTATTTTACTTCAGAATTAAAAATAGAGTCAAAATGCAGCTCCTGAAGTTGACATTTTGAATTGAGAAGCCAAACTACAGCAACAATAAGTAGTAAACTGCAGTGAGATTTATGATGCTGGATCTCACCACATGTAACAATGTCTCCCCCAATAGGATATCAGGGGAGACATCAGTGGCGCCTGACAGCCTTGCGGCATCCAGCCTGGCTGAATCATAAACCAAACAAAGCATTTTTACATCTCTTCATGGGGGAGGCATAAAAATTGTTTACAAATTCACAAAATCTCATAAAATCCATAATTTAAAGACATACTGTAGCCAGGTTTTAGGGCAAAACTA
>NW_024623266.1:0-1087 GCF_008729295.1 Plectropomus leopardus
ACAGAACAACAGGCAGAGAAGACAAAAGACAGGTAATTAAAGGATCTCCTACATTGGCTGATTGTAGCAATCCCATTTTTCCCAGTATTTATCTCCCTTCTCCTTTTGTAGTCTAAGGGAAAAAGTCATTTTCTCCATTAAGCGGATCGAGTTAACTATGTTGATGAGAAGGGAAACAGAGGATGTGTTCCTCTGTAGCCAGCTTTTGGTAATTGTTTTTTTGCTTGCAGCCAAAAAAATCTTCAGAAGGTAAGTGTCCCTCTTACTGAGTCCTTTTGGAATAATTCCAAGGTATAAAAAGGTGAAAGAAAAATCAGTTTTCAGATTTATAATCTTTAAGATTAAATTGTCCACAACTTCCCAAAAAAGTTTGACCTGTGGGCAAGTCCAAAAAATATGTGCATGATCGGCCGACGTCGAACCACACTCCCTCCAGCATGATTGCTGAGACTCACTGAATTTGGATTTCTGATTAGGGGTAAGAAAGAACCGTACTAAGTTTTTCCAGCAAAAATCTCTCCAGAACAGAGAGCTTGTCGAGGTCGACTGGGTTTCCCAAGCTTGTAGCCATGATTCCTCTGATATTTCTATGTTGGTTTCCTTTTCCCAGCGCTGTTTTATGTAATTTGTTGAACTCATATTCATTGAGGAGAGGCCCCTGTATAGTTTACCTATGATGCGGCTAGTATTTCTGGAGTTGTAAGAATCAATAAAAATTTGTGTTATTTTGGAGGGTTCAAGGGTATCAGAGGTCTTGATTTCTTTTAAGAAAAAGTGGCGGATCTGTAGATACTGGTAAAAATCATTTTTGCCTAACTCTCTGGCACAAGTCCTCAAAAAGGTTTCCATTTGTTATGATTTTACAAAAGGAAGTGAGGCCTTGTTTAGTCCACTGACTATACCTGTGATCCTGTAAAGCTGGGAGGAAGTGTGGGTCATACGCCGGCCAACTCAGGAGTCTGATTTCTCTGTGAAGCTGAAATCTTTTTAACACATCTGACCATTTTTTCATTGAAAAAACCACGCATTGATTTTGAAGTTGAAGTACCTCATTGAATCTGCTAGGACAGCCCAATACGGATTGTAT
>NW_024623267.1:0-3909 GCF_008729295.1 Plectropomus leopardus
CATCCCTGCGTGTTGACCAGAAGAGTTTATAGAGAGGTTGAACCGTTCATCCTGACCCTGCTTTTATTGTGAAAGAGCCTCTGCGCTCTGGAGAAAGCAGCAGAGGCTCAGCTGATGAAAATGTCTCTGCATCCTTAAATTTGAGTCTCATCACTGTTGGCTGACCACACGAGGCTCCTGATGATTTAAGTTACTAGGCAACAGCTTTGTGTACATGTCAGAGGAGTAAACAATAACTATTCAGGCAGCTATTTCTTTATTGAATGTGTAGATTAAAGAAAAGAGAAAGCAGCGCCCTCTAGTGGATTTAATTGTCTGTCTTTATTGAAAGCTCAACCAGAAACCAATTATACGATTGCTCAAGTACTTTTATTTTACGTGTGTATTTTTTTAAAATTGAATGCAACTTTATACTTTTACTCCTATACATCTTTGACTGCATTAATTTTTATAGCATTGTTTACTTTAAGATTTAGATTTTTTTAATATCTATTTTTTTGGCTTTTGTTATCTTTATTGGATAGAACAGATTTAGTGCGAAAGGGGGAGAGAGAGGGGATGACACGAATCTGCGGCCGCCACGGCGAGGACACTGCCCCCACACATGGGGCGCCTGCCCCACCAACTGAGCCATCGGGCGCCCCCATATTTAGATTTTTAATACAAAATATAAATCGACTAAATGATTGAGATTAATCAAGATGAGCTCTATCTTTACCTTTTAACTAATGAACACATTAATGCATAAATTATTGTTGTCAATAATGTGATATGGTTTTTTTTCTCAACTTTGATGATTACAGAAGTTATTCCACATTCACTGCAAACTAAATGTATTTTTTTGTGTTTGTGTGTGTAGCTGCTCTTCTACAGGGTGGTGAGGATCTTGTCCACTCTGGGACACAGTCTGTCCCTCATCACTCTGCTCACCAGCTCCATCATCATCTGTTTGTTCAGGTAAACACACACACACACACACACACTCATCTGCCCACCACTCACACGACCAGTTAAACAGGTGAGATCACAGTTTGTGTTCACGTGTGAATCTGACAAAACTAGAAGAATATTTTTTATTTATTTATGGTCTTAACATCATCATTTTTCCACAGTTTTTTTCCTGTCAATCTGGGTCAGTTACTATATAAACTACCTTTATGACAAATTAATATCAAAATATGTAAAACAATAACATAAAATCAACAGAAAGTCAAAGTCAGATGACATTTTTCTCTACTTCCAGCTGGGATGATGCTGTTGCTCCTTATGGTCAAAAAGGTGTCAAAGTCTTCAAGAATTACTAAAAATCTGCTTTTCAATTATCAAATTATCATATTTCTCCTTCAGGCGAAATTATTTTTATAGATGCAAACTTATTTTTCTATTTTATTTAACATTTCTGATGATGGTCGAGTTTAGAGTCATGCATGTGTGCACGACTCCAACATTTACTGAGAAAAATATCATGCAAAAGCCGAAACCTTTGGACTGAAGAATAACCTTGATAAGTCGTGAAAACTTTGAACTCAGGATCACTTAGTATATGTAATATAAGTCTATGTATACACTTTTAAATGCACTCACTCACGTGTATTTCCTAACACACACACACACACACACACAGAGCAGTCAGTGATAACAGTTTGTTGTGTGAGGCTAATACGCTGCAGCTCCGTCTGGATCGACTCCAGCTGTTCACTCGGCTGCTATCAGCGTGTTTAGATACCACATCCTTCACTGGATTCACACCACGACACCCTCTGTAAACACACTCCTCAACCCCCACCCCCCTCGTGTGTGTGTGCGTGTGCAGGAGGCTCCACTGCACGAGGAACTACATCCATCTGAACTTGTTTGTGTCGTTCATGCTGCGAGCCGTGGCCGTGCTGACCAAAGACACGCTGCTCTTCTCAGACAACCAGAACTCGGACTGCAGCACGCAACCCTCGCTGGTGACTTCATATGCACACACACACACACACAGAGACACACACACACACACACACACACTTTTATTTTACTGTACTTAAAAGGACCCTTTCTGTCAATTACAATTTAATTGCTCTGAGGCTTTATCCACACAATAAGCTTTTTCATCTTTTTTGATCTTTTGTAAGACTTTGTGCAATAATAACAACTTCAGACAGGGAAAACTGAGTTCTTGGTTTGTGAAGTCGGGGTGTGCGCTGTTATCTCCTTTTGAGAAACTGTCACTTGGTGCAATGATGTGGCCAAAATAGTGCTGGTTTAACCCCCATAACAGGATTATTTGCATGTTTTCACATAAATGCACAGTTACTCTATAATGAGATACGGAGGCATCAGAAGCCTCAGCTGAGTATACCACCCGCCCTCTTGACGCTTTGCAACCAATCAAAAATGACAAATAAAGGCAAAACACTTAATAGTGAAAGGTTAGTTGTATATTGATCCGTGATGCTTTAAACGTTTAAATTCCCCTTATGTTAAAGTAAAGTTATATTTTCATGTGTGTAAGACCCACAGGAATCTATACTATGACCTTTTTTGTTTACTGTAGATTCACTCCTAAATATAATAAAGCTTGTTGTTGTTGTTGTTGTTGTTGTTGTTGTTGTTGTTGTTGTTGTTGTAGGTGGGCTGTAAGACCGCGCTGGTGTTCTTTAACTACTTCGTCATGGCCAACTTCTTCTGGCTGCTGGTGGAGGGTCTCTACCTGCACACGCTGCTGGTCGTCGTCCACAGTTACTCCATCCGCCTCTCCATGTACATGCTCATCGGCTGGGGTACGCTGCACCACCGTTTTTTGTGTTATCACAAACTCGGTCCGTCTTAGTGTTTGGAAAATGTTTGCAAACATTCTGCAATACATATGAATATTTTATTTCTTCTTATAGAATATGTTGCAGAATATTAAGACAGCTCTTTTGTCTTTCTGTTATTTCCAAATGTAGGCTACTTTATTGTGATATTTCGATTAAAGCCAGTGAAGAAACTGTTCATCTCTGCCTGTAGGTGGTGAATCCAAAACAGCTGTAGCAGATAACATTGCACGCTGCTACCGTACACACTGCAATCCAGATGTTGGCAGAGATGCACAATTTTGTTGTTTGCTGATGACAAGATGAGGAAGATTTGGACTTTTTTTCTGTTTTAGCATTTCAGAACTAACTGAGAGTGAAAACAACCCGAAAACACAACACAAAACTTTGCACCGATTTTCACCAGAATCTCTTCATTTTTGTATAAACAAAAAGGAAACGGTGGCTTTAAAGGAATTTATTTTATTATTATTTTGAAATTTATTGGATTTCTTGCCTTGAGTTTTGGGAAAAGATTGATAAAGCGCTAAAAACAGGCAGCAACCGGTTAGCTCAGCTTAGCATAAAGCATAGAAACGGGAAAACAGCGAGGCCGGATCTGTCCAAAGGTAACTAAATCCACTCCTAGTTCACTAATGAACGTTAGTTTTTTGGTTTTTTGAAATATAAAAAATTTTGCGGCTTTCTTCTGTTTCTTTATGCTAATTTGAGATAACCAGCTGCTGGCGATAGCTTCATATTTATTGCACAAACATGAGAATGGCATCGAAATTCTCATCTAACTCAGCAAAAGCGGCTTAAAACTTGTTTCTCAAGACCAAAACTGTTGCATCATTCCTGCTCAAAATGTCTTGCAAAACCACTCTTGCACGAAGAGACAGAGCGTCGTACGGGTGAAGTGGAGTGGTATATTTCACGAAAGGTCGGGTGGTAAACAGTCTCCTGGCTCGTCTGCACTCGCTCTGCTGCCATGTGACGCCTCCTTCCACCATTCATCACCACTTTACCAACACTTCCTCCTTAATGCATCAACACTCAGCTCCAGCTGTTTCATGTACATCTGTGTGTGTGTGTGTGTGTGTGTGTGTGTGTGTGTGTGTGTGTGTGT
>NW_024623268.1:0-1088 GCF_008729295.1 Plectropomus leopardus
TTAAAAGAACACCAGTCGAAGCTCTCTGCGTCTTACGTGTTAATTCCGAGTGGGCCGCTACAAACACCACGTGCCCCAGAGACAGCCATACGCCCCACCCAAGGGGGAACAAGCAAGGGAGCACAGAGGCAACACCCCCCCGGCCAGGGGAAGCCCACAGAGGGACAAGGGACAGGAGGCCGCCCGGCCCAGCCCAAGGCCACCGACCTCGGCAGGATCTGAGCCCACAGCCACAGGGCCCCACCAACCCGAGACCCGCCCCGACCCCTGGCGGGGAGCCCGTCGCGCACCAGAGAGGCCAGAGTCCCCCCAACCCTCTGCCCCAACGGGGCGGGCCACGGCCCACCATGACGACCCAGCCCACCGCCCCCGGGCCAACCCATATACCCCGTGGGGAAGACGGCGGGGGGGCCACAGCGGCCCCCCACCCCCACACCAGCCAGGGGCGAAACCCCAGGGAGACCGGGGAGAGCAGGACCCCAGCCCAGCCAGAAGCCAAACCCTCCACAGGCGCAGACAGGGTCCAGACCATCCCAGAGCTACCCAAACCACCGACAGGGCAACCGCCACACAGCAGCAGGGTCCAAGCAACCACCCAGCCCAGTCCCGCACAGAGAGGCCGACCACCAACCCAGAGCCACCGGCGACACCCCCACAGCAGAACTGACGCCACTCCCCCAGACGACAGACCCCCCGTCCAGCCCTGCAGGGCCAGGGACGGAGGCAGTGGGAAACCCCCACCCCGCCCCTGCCGACCCCCCGTCCAACATGGATGCAGGGTGTATGCATGTTAAGGTGTGTGTATGTAGATGTAGGGTAACAGCAACATTCTAGAACATTAACATTCTACAGTTACATCATAACATTCTAGAACTGTAACTATGGGGTAAGGTTACTGTCAAAAGTTTCATGCGTGTACCCATAAAAATCGTGCACGTATGCACGCAGTCTGTAGTTGTGCATAAATAAAAAAATTGTAAACTCTTAGATTATATATAGATTATCTAAGATTATTATAGATTTTGCAGTGTATAAATTATCTGTGAGAATGCAACTCATAAAGTTACAACTTTCCAAAATTACAAATA
>NW_024623269.1:0-2316 GCF_008729295.1 Plectropomus leopardus
GTGTGTGTGTGTGTGTGTGTGTGTGTGTGTGTGTGTGTGAGTGTGTGTGGAAGTCAGTGCCAAGCTCCTTAAGGTGTCAAGCTTGGTGGGTGAAAATCAATCCCATCTCTCTGCTCACCTCTAATCCAGCACTAAAGTTTCTACTTTGTCAGTTGTGGAGTTTGGAAACGCCAGGATTCTGGACCAAAACAGGGCCACTACGCGGTGCTGCACGATGTCCAAGTTTATTTTGGTCCCTTAACAGCCTTGGAGTTGCATAAATTCTGCATGACTGAGATTCTTGTGGATTAAATGAGCTAAATTTTATTCACGTGTGATGATATTAGCCCACAAAATACCCATTTCATTGTTGTGAGAGCATTTTTTAAACTTCATATACCTGAATAGAGTGACCTATTGTGATGTACAGACCTCTAGCATGGCTTTCATTGATAGTTTGACATTTAGGGGGTTTCTTTGCGATTTCCACAACAGAAGGGATCACTATTTTATCACGGAAAAATGAAATTCTTGCAGAAATCTCCAAATGTCAAAAATCTTTGATACCAAATCACAGCATGGATTTTTGTTGGTGTTCCTAAAGGTCCTGGTGTCTTCATGTGGCATTTTGGAAGCACTTTTGACCATTTTTATTAATTCAAGTAGTAAAAAAGGGTTACATTTTGCCCTAATTCTTATGTACATATATGTATGTCAAAGAGGGATCCCAATGCTGGGTGGGATTTGTCTGGCTAATTTTCAGGTCATTTTCTTACACTTTTTTTTTTTTTTTTTAAATAATTTCTATCTAATTTTTTGGTCACTTTTTCTTAAGTTGCTCATTGACTTCTTCCTATGTTTTTAAAAGAAATCAAGCCGAATTTCTCAGGTTTCAAAGAGTTCAGTGTATCATCTCTGTACTCACATGTGTGTCTGGCCAGTGAGTAGTTGGATGACCCTCCGCTCGTCAGTCCGAAGCCCTCAGGCGCCTGTCCGCCGGCTCGGGCCCTGGCAAGACCCTTTGGAGGTTCGATCTCAGCGCCGAACTCAGCCCCGATGACCCCCAGCAGCACGATGGCGGTGGCTTGTTTGCGGCGCTCCTCGTATGAGTTGGAGATCTTCTTGGCGTTTGGTGGAAGGTTGGACAGACAGCCTGTAGAGACAAAAAGAGAAATCAACATCAAGCGTATGATGGTTTTTCCTGTTGATTTAGCACCGTGGTCTTAAGACAGGAAGTTTTATATTTCATGTATTTATATACTGTAGTTCAATAGCTTTCACCTACTCATGGACAAAAGGCTCGGGCTAGCAGAAGAAGCCTTCTGCATGGTGATTCGGTTGGTGGGTATAATTTGGTAAAAAGAAAATAGTTCCTATATTTAACTGCTCAGAACAAGATCTGTGGATAATCTTGAGTAACTGGGTCATGATTTCTGGAAATAATCATCGCTGTTGAGTTTTTAAAATTTGTTTTTTGATGCTTTGAGCACCACGAGTGCCATCTAAGCCCCATTATATTGGAGAGAGGGCAGACATCTCCAACACTCGGCAACCCTCACCAAGTATGATGGATGCAAGAAAATAAAAAACTGCCAACAGCTCCATCTAATGTTCGTCACATGATGAGGAAACTTCATTAAAATGCAAAGCTGCAAAGCTGCAGGACCAGAAAAAGAACCTGCAAATGCTGCTTTCAAAGCACTTTGTTGGTTTTAGAGATGAACTAAATTTAGTAAAGAAACCTCTTCTCCCTCTGAAAACCTGACGCATGATCTCAGTCATAAATCGGACCAGTTTTGGAGACTATGGAAACCCTTGCAGCCCTCTCTGCAAAGACAATGACCAAAGGGATTTATTTAACCCTTTGAAACCCAAGCAAAGTGTCTTGATTTCTTTCAAAAACATGGAAAGAAAGCAACAAGCAACAAAAGAAGAAATGACCCAAATATTAGCAAGAAATTAGTAAAAAAATATTTAAAAAAATTAAGAGCATCACAGTTCATTTGAAGATACTGCAGGTCTGTTTATTTCCGTCTCATGATGCTCTGAGCTGCTGTGGCTGAATAGCGAGTGTGTGTGAGGAACCCCCGCTTCTCATTTCTTTCTTTTTCCTCCTTTTCATGGTGAAAGGTGGTTTAAAAAAAAAAACAGCAGGCCTGTGAGTCTCCAGTGAGCCGATAACAAGTGAACAGGCACACTTCTATTGTCCTGGTATTAACCATTACTCTCTCTCGCGCACACACACACACACGCAGGCACACGTCCCGCTGAAAGCCTTTAGTCACAGTGTACACACACACTCACACGTACACACTTACATACAGGCGGTGATGTTCA
>NW_024623270.1:0-1774 GCF_008729295.1 Plectropomus leopardus
GTCATGATTTCTGGAAAGACACATTGCTATTGATTTTCAGCGTGTTT
This sequence comes from Plectropomus leopardus, assembly GCF_008729295.1. Classification (NCBI taxonomy): domain Eukaryota; kingdom Metazoa; phylum Chordata; class Actinopteri; order Perciformes; family Serranidae; genus Plectropomus; species Plectropomus leopardus. The sequence continues at coordinate 48 of NW_024623270.1, forward strand.
TTTTTTTTTTTTTTTTTTTTGGTGCTTTGGCGCCAGAAGCTAGTTCCATTATATCGGAGAGAAGGCAGACATCTCTAAGGCCGATATTTTTAACACTTGAAAACTTACACCAAAACAATGTAGAGTTATTCAAAGCACTGCAGCTAAGAGGATTTTTTTGATTTCGGAGTATACTCTCTCTTAAATGGAGGCAGTCAGAAACTCCATCTTTTGTGACAAAGGTAATGCTTTTTAAGGCTGCTTCTCAAATATAGTCAGACCTGGTTATACAACAACTCATGACAAATTAGAAGACTAAACTTATTGTAACGCGCTGCTTAATACGAAGTAGGGCTACTTCGTCACTGGTATCAAGTCTTTTACACTCCTTTAAAAAACAATTTTTGTGCCTTTTTTTTTTTTTTTTTTTTACTTTTCACAGGTTGATTAAGTTTAGTCTAGTAGAAATACAATCCATCTGAGCAGTAACAGCAAACGAAAGTCACAGGCCAATAACATTTTAATAAAGTGGATATTTGAGCCATGTGGTTTGTTAATGTCTTCAAATCCTCTTTGTCCTTGTGCTTGGCAGCATCTGTTCTGTGCTTGTCCTAAGTGTCACTGTATCCGCCTTTATCCTCTAGAACCTCCTGGATAAATACAGGTTTGAAGACATGCCAGTCTGCAACTTTAGTGGACCCGTCCCCGTCCGTCTGTCTGCCTCTGGCCTCTCCTCACGCTCACCCCCTTGTAGAGCTTTTGTGTCCTTTTGAAACATGTCGTCCACGTTGATCAGTGGTGGTCTGCTGGTTACCTCTGCTCCTCCCACAACACTCAGAGGCACACATGGCCCATTGTTTGGGGCACCAGGCCTGATTAGCGTGTACTCACTGACAGGGTTGGTAGGGAAGCCACTTAGTGGAGTAAATGACCTCTGTGGTGTAATTACGTACAGTCTGTGGTAACCTAGTGGTCTAAACTCCGGCCAGAGTGCACCTCTGCTCCCCCTGGCCCACCTGCACCTTTGTTGGCAACCAAGGGAAGACTGGGTGGCTAACAGAGTCCATAGTCCCTAATGCTTGTGTCCCTGTCTTCCCTCTTAACCTCCCTTTCCTCTTAATGGCTTTCAACTTTGTTTGGCTTTCCTCTCCACTGCCCTGAACCGTGGGTCAGCCTCCCCATTAATTACAGCCTCTGGTGATTACAGGGTGAGAGGGAAAGTGGCGGAGTTTGCCGAGAGTGTGGCGGGTCCAAACAGGGCAGCTTTGACTGTTTATTTAACCATGTTAGTAGCTCAGGTTAAATATGTTCATGCCATTGTTTCCTTGTAACCCATGACCTCTGCTGCCTGATACTAATCAAGCCATCCATGTCTGAGGGTTCAAGGTGTTTTTTACATCATCATTTTTCTAATTCACAATAAAAATAAAGTGATTCACACTTGGAGTTGTTTTTGAAGTTTTAGTATACCAAGGTACATAAAACAGCATCAATAGAGCTTTTTTTTTTTTTTTTTTTTTTACAAAAAAGTGCCAGCGGAGGATCCCCGCACCCCAGACAGGGGTCCCAGCTAAGCCTAATGTCCTAAGATACTAGAAACATCCTAAAATCTTAGAAATGTTCCCAAATCCTACAAATGTCCTAAAATCCTAGAAACATTGTAAAATCCCTTAAATGTCCTGAAATCCTAGAAAAGTCCTTAAATCTTAGAAACATCCTAAAATCCTAGAAAAGTCCTTAAATTCTAG